>NC_138770.1:682745549-682750549 GCF_965119305.1 Pelophylax lessonae | reverse complement strand
GGATATTTATCTGGTCAGTTAAGTAGCAGAGGGGGTTGTTAATCAGTTTCAGCTGCTTTGGTGTTAATGAAATTAACAGGTGCACTAGATGGGCAACAATGAGACAACATCCAAAACAGGAATGGTTTTTCAGTTGGAGGCCACTGACTTTTTTTTTCCTTACTCATCTTTTCTGACTGTTTTTCACGAGTTTTGCATTTGGCTGGGGTCAGTGTCACTACTGGTAGCATGAGGTCATACCTGGACCCTATAGAGGGGGTCAGTGTCACTACTGATAGCATGAGGCCATACCTGGACCCTATAGAGGGGGTCAGTGTCACTACTGGTAGCATGAGGCCATACCTGGACCCTATAGAGGTTGCACAGGCAGTCCAACTCCTCCAGGATGGCACATCAATACGTGCCATTGCCAGAAGGTTTGCTGTGACCCCCCAGCACAGTCTCAGGAGCATGGAGGAGATTGCAGGAGACAGGCAGTTACTCTAGGAGAGCTGGACAGGGCCGTAGAAGGTCCCTAACCCTTCAGCAGGACCGGTATCTGCTCCTTTGTGCAAGGAAGAACAGAATGAGAACTGCCAGAGCCCTACAAAATGACCTCCAGCAGCCACTGGTGTGAATGTCTCTGACCAAACAATCAGAAACAGACTTCATGAGGGTGGCCTGAGGGCCCGACGTCCTCTAGTGGGCGCTGTGCTCACTGCCCGGCACCGTGGAGCTCGATTGGCATTTGCCATTGAACACCAGAATTGGCAGCTATGCCACTGGCGCCCTATGCTTTTCACAGATGAGAGCAGAGTTCACCCTGAGCACATGTGACAGACGTGAAAGGGTCTGGAGAAGCCGTGGAGAAAGTTATGCTGCCTGTAACATCGTTCAGCATGACTGGTTTGGTGGGTGGTCAGTGATGGTCTGGGGAGGCAAATCCATGGAGGGACACACAGACCTCTACAGGCTAGACAATGGCACCCTGACTGACATTAGGTTTCGGGATGAAATCCTTGGACTCATTGTCAGAACCTACACTGGTGCAGTGGGTTCTGGGTTCCCCCCTGGTGCACGATAATGCCCGGCCTCATGTGGCGGAGTATCCAGCCAGTTCCTTCCATGAAGGAATTGATACACACTCGTCTGACCTAAATCGAATAGAACACCTCTGGGACATTATGTTTCGGTCCATCCAACGCTGCCAGGTTGCACCTCAGTCTGTTCAAGAGCTCAGTGATGGCCTGCTCCAGATCTGACTTGCTGCATCATTTTTTCACTTTGATTTTTGGGGTGTCTTTGAATTCAGCCCTCTGTAGGGTGATCATTTTCATTTCCATCCTTATCCTCCCTTAAGCCAGTAGTCAATCTGACACTCTACAAGCGAGATGTCTGGATCCCCCATACATATATAATACCTACTGATGCCATTGAGTGAGTGTGGTATATCCCTGTGAGCATTACTTTGCCTACCATCCGTGGGGGGAAGACATAAGTGGATGCCTATATATATATATATATACCAATACTGATGCCCTTGATCCGGTGGGAATATCCCTTTGAGCATTACTACGCTTATTACCCCTGTGGGGGTACCTATATCTGGTGAGTGCAGTCTTTACCGAGAGGGGAGCACTATAGTTTCCTCACCTACACAAGTCACCTTGGGATCACTTCAAGATTTACATCTCTGGGACTCAATTTTTATACATATTTATTCACCGTTATGGACTTTTGCCTGATGTGCCCCTGTTCACTTTGCATTGGTCACCTTATATAATTTTTGTGACTTTACTTAGCCACTTTACACCAGTTTCTTTGTTTACATTCATTTGTATTGTATATTGGATTGTATACTTGCATTAATTGATTATTTATGTTATTTAACTATTCGTAGTGATTAATTCACTTTATACCACTTAATTTTGTACGTTGTGTCACCTCTGGTTTTTTGGATACCATTTGTGTTTTCAGTTGACAATTTTACATTTCACTATTGCACTTTTTTTGCACTTATGTTACTTTAATATTTATTGTTCATTATTGATTGGTAATTTCTCTATTGATGCGATTTTATCATTAGATATTTTGTTTACACCTTTTTACCACTTACTGTATCTTCAGGCAGCCAGAGGGGTAACTAGAACCTTCAGGGTCCCGGTGCAAGAAACCATTAATGGCCCCCTGGACCCTTGGCCGGGGCCCTTCCCCTCAAGCCTGGGGCTCTTCCCACTGATCCTGGGGCCCTTTACTCTCGTTGTGCGGCCCTTTATTACGGTCCCGCACGAGACCCTTTCCCAAGTTCTGCAGTGGGCCCCCTTCCTGCCATCTTGGGGCCTCCCCACGGTGGTGAAATGTCAGGGCCCAGTTGCAAGTGGGACCTTTGTGAACCAGGAAGTTCACCCACTGGTGTCAGTAGTTTTTATTTTTTGGTATTTTAATTTGTATTATTTTTTATCATTTTATTTTTTTACAATGTCACTGACTATGAGGAAAAAGGAGGACAGTGATTTCTCTACATGCTGCCCCCGCCACCCCTCCTATCCAGGTGTACAGAGGAGCCGCACAGCCCCCTGGAGCATGGGGCCCGGTTGCAATTGCAACCCCTGCAACCCCTGGACTTACGCCCATGCAGGCAGCGCCATAGACCTTTATTATCTTCTCCATTTCACTCTATATACCTCCCTAGTGGGGCTATATAAAGAAGGTAGGCTGCAGCCAGGTTAGCCTATCCACAGCACAGATTTTTTTCCCTATTTACCTTGAGAAATAGTCCATGAATCCCTCCTTGCTCCTGATGGCTCATCACACAAATAATCAGTCTAGGGGGTGTTGTTTTTTTTTTGGTGTTTATTTGGAACTGGGCAGGGGCGTAACTACAGGGGTTGCAGGGGTTGCCATTGAAACTGGGCCCCATGCTCCAGGGGGCCTTTGCAGCTCCCCTGCACACCTGGATAGGAGGAGCGGCGGGGGCAGCATGTAGAGAAATCACTGTCCTACTTTTTTCCTCCAGCTGCAGGAGGAAAATGGAGGAGATTGGTTCCTCTGTATGCTGCCCCCGCCGCTCCTCCTATCCAGTTCACTTGTGTTCTGCTGTCTCTGGGCCCCTTTGTGCTCCCCTGCCCCCCCCCCACTGTGCTCCCTCCCCTCTCCTGCCGGCTGCTGCAGGGGATGTGTCACAATAGAGAACCAGGAAGGGGTCGGTAAATATGTAATTTACCAGCTCCTTCCTTTTCTGAATCGACAGAGTCATAGTCAGTGACATTGTAAAATAAATAAAATAAAATGATAAAAAATAATACAATTCAAATACCAAAAAATAAAAACTACTGACACCAGTGGGTGAACTTCCAGGATCGCAAAGGTCACACTTGCAACCGGGGCCTCACATTTGGGGAGGCCCCAAGATGGCAGGGAGGGGGCCCACTGCAGGGCTTGTGAAAGGGTCCTGCTGCAGATCTGTAATAAAGGGCCCCGCAATGAGAGTAACGAGCCCCAGGATCAGTGGGAAGAGCCCCAGGCTTGAAGGGAAGGGCCCTGGCCAGGGGTCCGGAGAGGGCCTCTAATGGTTTCTTGCACCGGAGCCCTGAAGTTTCTAGTTACGCTTCTGGAACTGGTATAGGAGAAGGGAAAAGTGGGATACTCCAGCTGAACTATTCACATTGGTTGGTTTCTATGTCAATTGGAAACAGCTAGGCTGCTTGATGAACACTGCCACAAGTGTAGAAAGGGTTAAGTCTCTTGCTTTCTTTACTCTCTGACAAGATGACTTAGTGGATGATAACTTATCTTCAGGACACTCTCACTAGCATCCCTTTCAACTGACACCAGACCACTGACTATCCTAGAAGCAGGGGTGGCGCCCCTCAGGTGAGGCCCCTTGACACAAATTTCTGTACTCACTGTACTGCAAAGACAGATCCTCCAGTGTCTCCCCTCTCAGTCAGCTCCTCTGGACCCCTGGGTTCAGTTCCTCACTGCTACTCTCCAGGCTCTCAGGACAACCATCTGAGGCTGCATGGCACCTCTACAGTAGAGGAGGCAGCTGCCCCCCCCCCCCCCCACCCTTCCTCCGGAACTCCACTATCCAGCCGAAAGACTCGGAGCACATGTGCTCCTGGCTTTTATACAGTATCCCAACATGCACCTAGGACCTTTCTCTCTGCTAATCATCAGGACTGTATAAACAGCCTATGCATCCATTCGTCAGGTTTCCTCCCACTGTCCAACATGCCTCCCTATTGGACCAGCGTGAAACAGTCTCTAGACAAAATAAGTTGCACTCTGAGCACAATAAGCAGAACTCACCAAACAAATCCTGCTCTCTGGTAGGCAGAGAACAATATAGATTTACCTGTAGCCCCTCTGGTAAGCAAACAGAGCTCAAAACTATACTCTCTCACTAGCACCTACCTAGGAGGGTGCTACACTCACCCCCCGCCAAACGAGCCATGTCCTCACTAGCACCTACCTAGGAGGGTGCTACACTCACCCCCCACCAAACGAGCCATGTCCTCACTAGCACCTACCTAGGAGGGTGCTACACTCACCCCATGCCACACGAGCCATATCCTCACTAGCACCTACCTAGGAGGGTGCTACACTCACCCCCCACCAAACGAGCCATGTCCTCACTAGCACCTACCTAGGAGGGTGCTACACTTACCCCCGCCAAATGAGCCATGTCCTCACTAGCACCTACCTAGGAGGGTGCTACATTGAGCTCTCTATTTTTCTGCGTGGAAGCTCCCCTCCATGTTATCCAATGTGTCCAATGCACACTATGGCTTTTTTAGGAGTCTACAGGCATATGTTCTTACAGGCGAAAAAAAAAAAAAACCCAACAAACTTGCATTTCTGAGATGAACTTTTGAGCAGAAAAGATGCCTAAGTGACCAAAAATGCCCGACAAAAGCATAAAAGAGCATGAAAACGCATGAAAAAGCTGTAAGAAGCTTTGAAAACACACACAAAAAAAAAAAAAAATAAGAAAAATTAGCTGAGGGGAGGGTTTGTGA
>NC_138770.1:682690549-682740549 GCF_965119305.1 Pelophylax lessonae | reverse complement strand
AGGGTTAATGTGAACAGGAGAGAGGAGCAGAAGACTCGTTGCTGACTTACTATTGTGCAGGGAAGGTAAAGAGAGGACATGCTGCGGACAAAGTAAAAGTGACCAACAAGGAAGACTCAAGTGACCTGGCCGGGAACGGGGAAGTAGAAGAAGCTGACAGGGGGGAGGGGAGCTTGTAAAGAGTAGAGTGATAAACAGCTGAAGGAGAGATAAGGCAGAGGTGAAGTGAATGGAATGAACAAGTCCGAGGATCATACATTGTTGTACAGTGACAGGAGGGAGAATGATATTCACCCCTGTCAGGCAGGAGAAGGCAAAAGCTCCCAGTGTGCCCCCCCCCCCCCCCCTTCATCACAGATATGGACATGTCCAGGGCAGATGATACTTGTAACTTTCGGCATTACACCGGCCCTGCCTGCACCCCAAATGGACCAGCCCATCTGGAATTCTCCAGATGCTCCCAATTAGCCAATCCGGGCCTGCATGTGCAGCACCTTTGCAACTAACCAAGACCAAGATGGCAGCTTCTTTGGCCATAAAGTATTGGAGGGTTTAGTTCCACTTTAACAGGCTCCCCTTCCCCCTGTAGCATTGGCACAGTGCCACCTACAGGTGGGAAGAATATCTGCACCTGACAACAAAGGGAAATCAACCCATTGAGGATGGAGAACCCCAACAGTAATTCCATCACTTCTCCTCGCTACACAAAAAAAGAAAATTAGGTTTTATTACGTCTTGAAAATATTTAGAAACATATTGGAATAAAATCCTTCAAATCAAACCTTTTCACCTGAATTGTGAGATCTGAATTGTGTGTTTACCGTCACAAATAACATTTCACAAGAACTGTCAGCTGTAAAAATCCTCAAACCTTCCAAAAATGCTCCGGATGGAAGAGTTAGATGAAACCTTTTCTGACCATTAATAGCCAATCAGGAGGCTGTTCTGAATGTCAGTAAAGCAGGCCTATATTTTATGATGAACCCCAGGCCAGAAAAAAAGGTTTAGGTGTGAGGAAGAAGTGGAAACCTGAACAGAATATGATCTGTTTATTTTTTAACATTTGAAATTTTGTAGCTGTTCTCCTACCAATATACACTATATTACCAAAAGTATTGGGACGCCTCCCTTTGCAGTAGGCAAGTCGTTAAAGAGACAGCACAATACATTTTTTTTTTTTATTTTACATGTCCTGGGTAGGGATGATCTAACGGTTTGGGTCCACCATCGGTTCGACCTGAACATTGGGTTTTTGAGGTTCGGCCGAATTTAGAACTTATTGCCCAAAAAGTCCGGAATTCGGCAACCAGAACCGACCAAAATGCAATGGTTCAGGAAATGGGCTTTAAAAGCCCGTGATTGGACCAGAACCATTAGCAAAAGCCATATTGAGGGGGCAGAAGAATGCTAGGAATGTGATTGGAGTGACTAGGGGGTCCATAGTCCAATCATTAGTGAATACGCCCCCCAGTATATAAGATAGCCCCCGCCAAATTCCTAGCATTGTTATACAGGGACATGGAAGAGAGTGGAAGCAGTTCTGTTAATTTTACTTTTAAAGTGTCATTTAGCAATTATTAGTGTGAGGAAAGGGATATCTAGTGTAGTTAGAGTGCTCCTTTACACTTTAGTTAGCTTCAAAAATTTAGTTTCTGTAGGGAAAGTGTGAAGTGTAAGGGGACCGTAGTGTAGTGTAGGGTGAACTGACAGTGACTGCTATGGCAGGGTGACCGCAATAGAGAAAAGCTATTTTCTCTTAGCTGACTTTCGTTTCTGTAATATGGCTTCGCCGCCGCCAGCATTTTTGGCTGCAGGCGTTGCTAGTGCTTTTTTGAGCACATGTTTGGAGTCAGACATGACATCTGAACATGTGTATAGGGGGTATATATACACACCCATGTCTGTATATATAAACCTGCACATATATAGGTGTGAAAGGAGCAGAAAAAATTACTTGCGCTAATGAAATAATTAACACCAATATATTTCTGCTCCTATCACACCTATATATGGCTAGGTGTCTATATACATATAATTATGTGTGTATATATACCACTATACACAAGTTCAGATGTTTTGCCTGCCTCCAAAGAACCCAAAAAAATGCCCAAAAACGCTAGCGTAAAAAAAAAAAAACGCCCAGGTGTGTTGTTGCAGGCATTTTTTTGGGGGGTTTTTGGAGGCAGGCAAAACATCTGAACTTGTGTATAGTGTACCTGTGAAGTTTCAGCTCTGTAGCATGTCCAGAACCAGAAAAAAAGATAATTTTTCATTAGAGTAGGGAACTTGGGACCCCACTTTTACACTTATATGATTTTTTTGGGGGGTTCTGGACATGCTACAGAGCTGAAACTTCACAGGTACACCCTTTAGACCCCCCCAGACACTAAGTCACACAAAAGAAAGTTCTTAAAATTTTTCATTTTTGATAGAGAGCCAATTATTGAAAAAAAATAAATAAATAAATAAATAAAAAAAAATAAAACAATTTCTTTGGATTTAGTATCGGGGGGGGGGGGGGGGGAAGGGGGTCTAAAAGGTGTACCTGTGAAGTTTCAGCTCTGTAGCATGTCCAGAACCAGAAAAAAAAAGATTGTTTGTATTAGAAAACTTTCAGCACAGGATGTTGGCTTCTCACTTTTCACACCTTGCCGGTTTAATAGCAGGCGTTTTTTTTTTGGGCATTTTTTTGGGTTCTTTTGAGGCAGGAAAAACATCTGAACTTGTGTATAGTGCTATATATACCACTATACACAAGTTCAGATGTTTTGCCTGCCTCCAAAGAACCCAAAAAACTGCCCAAAAAAAACGCTAGCGCCAAAAAAAAAATGCCCAGGTGTGTTGTTGCAGGTATTTTTGGGGGGTTTTTGGAGACAGGCAAAACATCTGAACTTGTGTATACAGTACCACTATACACAAGTTCAGATGTTTTTCCTGACTCCAAAGAACCCAAAAAAATGCCCAAAAAAAAAATGCCTGCTATTAAACCGGCAATGTGTGAAAAGCGAGAAGCCATATTCCAGATCTATAATTGCACCAATACAAACAATCTTCTTTTTTCTGGTTCTGGACATGCTACAGAGCTGAAACTTCACAGGTACACTTTTTAGACCCCCCAGATACTAAATCCAAAGACATTTTTTTATTTATTTATTTATTTATTTTTTTTTCAATAATTGTCTCTTTATCAAAAATGACAATTTTTAAGAACTTTTTTTGTGTGATTTAGTGTCTGGGGGGGTCTAAAAGGTGTACCTGTGAAGTTTCAGCTCTGTAGCATGTCCAGAACCCCCATAAAAAGATCATATAGGTGTAAACGTGGGGACCCAAGTTCCCTGCTCTAATGAAAAATTATCTTTTTTTCTGGTTCTGGACATGCTACAGAGCTGAAACATTACAGGTACACTTTTTAGACCCCCCAGATACTAAATCTCTTTTTTTTTTCTTTTTTTTTTTTTTTTTTTTTTTTTAATTTTTTCAATAATTGGCTTTTTTATCAAAAATGACAATTTTTAAGAACTTTTTTTTGTGTGATTAATAGTCCCTAGGGCATGACCCAGAACTCTAGGCACTTTTTAGGGGCATTTATTGGGTTTTAGGGCTTTAAAATTGTGTTTTTTGATTACTGAAGTTCGGGTCCCATTGATTTCAATGGGGTTCTGAAATCCGGGCCGAACTTTCGGGAAGTTCGGATGTTCTGGCCAAACCGAACTTTTCAAAAGTTTGATCATCCCTAGTCCTGGGTATTAATGTATTTGGATTATTTATTGAACATATTTTACATACTGTATATATGGTGTGTATGTATATATATATATATATATATATTATTATACAGGATTTATATAGCGCCAACAGTTTGCGCAGCGCTTTACAATGTGAGGGAAGACAATACAGTTACAATACAGTTCAAAACAGGAGGAACTAGAGGGCCCTACTCGTTAGAGCTTACAATCTAGAAGGGAGGGTCAAGTTAAACAAAAGGCAATAGCCGAGGGGGATGGGTTGATGGAGAATATATATATATATATATATATATATATATATACACACCCACTAAATGACCAAAAGTATTGGGACGCCTGCCTTTACGCACACATGAACTTTAATGGCATCCCAGTCTTAGTCCATAGGATTCAATATTGAGTTGGCCCGCCCTTTGCAGCTATAACAGCTTCAACTCTTCTGGGAAGGCTGTCCACAAGGTTTAGGAGTGTCTATGGGAATGTTTGACCATTCTTCCAGAAGAGCATTTGTGAGGTCATGCAGAGAAGACCTGGCTCGCAGTCTCTGCTCTAATTCATCCCAAAGGTGTTCTGTCAGGTTGACGTCAGGACTCTGTGCAGACCAGTCAAGTTCCTCCACCCCAAACTCACTCATCCATGTCTTTATGGACCTTGCTTTGTGCACTGGTGCGCAGTCATGTTGGAACAGGAAGGGGCCATCCCCAAACCCCTCCCACAAAGTTGGGAGCATGAAATTGTCCAAAATGTCTTGGTATGCTGACACCTTAACAGTTCCTTTCACTGGAACTAAGGGGCCAAACCCAACCCCTGAAAAACAACCCCCACACCATAATCCCCCCTCCCCCACACCATAACCCTCCTCCACCAAATGATTTGGACCAGTGCACAAAGCAAGGTCAATACCTTCCCTAATCACAGAATTGCAATCTGCCTGGTTTACATAGACTGTCATTCTGCCTGTGTAAGGAACAATTGGTGGGTGCAGGCGGACATTAAGTCCACTGTACGCGCTGATCGGCTCCTGCTGTGAATAATCACAGTGGGAGCAGGCTGCCAGCGGCGTGCCAGCAGGCCCCCAACCCGGAAGGGCTGGATCACATACTAGGTACATGATCCAGTGCAGAAGAGCTGCCTTGCCACCGTATATGCACAGTATACAGTTGGCAAGCGAATAAACAAAGCCTTTTTTGGAGTTGTAGATAGAGTAGATAAGGATTAGACCCTCTGTCAAATGTTTTATTTCTGTCAGTTCCTTATTAGGGAGATTCACCCCTCTACAGGGCAGCCATCAGAAATTTTGGGGCCCCTTATACAGCTTTAGGTCTGGGCCCCTCTGGACCTGACCACCAACATTCCGCAGGGCCTGCCCTCTAGTCGTCCCACCGAATCCTCCCATTGGCCATCCCACCGAGTCCTTCGGTGCACCCACTTCTATTTTAACACTCTTACAACCTAATAAATGAAAATGAATCCAAACCATCAAAGAGACATCCCCATATATTCAGCAACGATACATCCCAATCCAGTAAAAAGATGGCCTCATATATTCAGCAAAGAGACATTCTAATCCAACAAAGAGACAGCCTCATTCATATATTCAGCAAAGAGACATCCCAATCTAGTATAGAGATGGCCTCATATATTCAGCAAAGACACATCCCAATCCAGTAAAGAGACAGACTGATATATCCAGCAAAGAGATATCCCAATCCAGCAAAGAGACATCACAATTCAGCAAAGAGATATCCCGCAGCCGCCATGCTTTAGCAATTGCTAGTTACTACAGCAGCAACAACTCAGTCTCGTTGGTTGGGGCCTGGGCGACCGGGCCCCTTGGAACGCCTGGGCCCCCTACATGTGTATGGGCTGTCCCCCCCTGATGGCTGCCCTGCCCCTCTATCTGTACTGGTGACCACTGACATCAAGAAAGACAGGAGAAATCCAAAAAGTAAAATGGACCTTTCCCCATCCATATCACTTCCCGTCTCCTTCCCACTCCCTCTGAAACAATTGGGAAAAAATGTTTTAACAAAATATATTTTTATGTTGCTATTGTTTCAGTTCCTGAATTTGCTGGGATACAAACATAGGACACCATGAAGACGGGAGAGTTCATCTCTTCATCAATAACTGAGAAGATGGAAGACGAGCGTTCTACCGCAAGGAGTTCAAATCACCGATGTCAGTCTACTGCAAACTTAAATCACCTTCCTGATTATTCCGGGACAGTGGGGTGCCAATCAGACGTCTTCACATGTGTCCACAGTGATGGGTTTTGCTTGAAGACACCTGAGGCTCCTTCTATCACCGGCTTGGTCTTTACACCTGAAAAGAAAATATCACCAAATTGTTACTTTGGGGTCAATTCACTAAGCTTTACCGCATGTGGTAAGGGTATCATGTTACTCATTTGCATAAATGATCATGTGTGGTAAATAAGGTCCAATTCATTAGAAAAAAAAAAAAAAAAAAAAAGATTTTGCGGTAAACATTGAAAAAAAAAAAAAAAACATTGTTGGTGTAGCACTGACCCCCGAAAGGGTTGCTGGTTTGATCTAGGCCTGCACTCTACTAATAAACTCCACTAACTTGGCTCCATTCCCTTGGCACAGCTGTGATGCAATGCAATACAACACAATGTAAGATAGTACAAAATACCTGTATTGTCACTCCAGGATAAGACAACAGCACAATGGATTTCAACAGAGTTGTATAAAGTCCTCGAAACCCATACTTGAGTAAAAGTACAAGTGCTCGATCAAAAAGTGACTTGAGTAGAAGTACTAAAGTATTCAACATTTTTTGTACTTAAGTATTGCAAGTAGTTTTTTTAAAAATTTTGCTACTCAAGTACTGAAAGTAAAAGTACAAGTACTGTGTTATGTAGTTATTAAAGAAAGAAGTCAAAAGTTTGAACATCATATTGTTTTTTATTATTTCAAATGCAGCTTTTATTTATACATACAGTAGCATTTATTTTCGTATGCGCTGATAATACACAATGTTTTGAGCTTCATGAAACTTCCATCTACTGTTCTGGCAGTGGTAATTTTTATAATAGTAACGAGTAACTATGCAGCACAAAAATAAAATATCGGAGTAGAAGTATTAAAATCATTGAAAAAATGTAGTGAAGTAAAAGTGGAAGTAGGAGAAAAAAATTCTACTCCAGGAAAGTACAGATACCGCCTTTCCGTACTTAAGTACAGTAGTGAAGTAGTTCTACTTAGTTACTATACATCTCTGGATTTCAATATAAACAATAAACAAGAAACAGTATACATATATATATGTCTATACCTGGGAGCTCCCCCTACTTTATAAGCTATGTGTGAGATCTCACTTTTTGGAGTACTTAGTCCTGGATCTTCTTTTCTTCGCTAGCTAAAGTGGCTCCTTGTGATTTGTAATCCACAGTATTGGTGAATTAAATTGAAGTGAAAATGCTTCTGGTGTAGCTGTAACAACTATTTTAACATTTCTTGAGACATCAAGGTAGATAGGCCTCAAACCTAATCAGTATCAGTTGCTCTGCTCCTTCGTGGAACTATAATTTCCAGTGAGGCCTGTATATGAGTTTAACTGCATGTGAGATTTAACAAACGGTGGGCCCGCTCACCCACTGCATAGAGGCTCTGTGTGGCGACGTTTGTCCGGTGACTGAAACTTGCTTCTCCGTCAGCTGGACCAATCGCTCCGTTCAGCCCCACTGGGTGGATCCCGTCCTCCGATGCTCGGATGAGTGTCTCTGGGTCTCTGCAATCTGGCCACCGTCTCCCCACAGGTCCTCTCAGGCAGGCCGCACGATTCCAAGAGACCTAAAATGGCTGCTCCGGCCCCTTTTATCCCCTACCCAGCATGCCCTGCACAAGAAGGTGTTCATGGGTAGGTCACCAACCCTCCCAAAATCAACAGTCACTTCCTGTCTCTTTCAGAAAAAAAACATATCTGCATTACCAGTATTTGGTCACTAGATGGCTCCAACTACTCAAACATAGCAATGTCCATGGACGTTTTATTAAAGTATACAGACACACATCAACATAGGAGAATATCAGCGCTACATTGGTAAATATCGTAAAATATCGTGCGGTAATCTGTTACGTCCGATAACTTTTTTGGTGGGGGCCCATTCAAACCCTCATAAAGGGGCATTCCACCCATCCATTGGTCGTCAGGTATGGAAAGTGAGGACAGCGACGATTCTGATGTCTCTTTCTGGCACATCAATTGTGGAATTTGGGAAGTTTATCAAATGATTCTTCAGAATTTCCAACGGAGCGATGTGCCAGAAAGAGACATCAGAATCCTCGCTGTCCTCACTTTCCGTACCTGATGACCAATTTTCCCACCAATCGCTATCGCTCAGTTCTTCAAGTAACTCCGTTTTGCTGTCGCTGTTTTCCAGTTCATCTAAAAGCGCTTTTGCGCAAAAAGAACGCTTTTTGGATGCCATGGTCGTTCTCTATTTTCCAGGCACAAAGAACTGGAAAAGCACAGGCAGGACACTGGAAAAGTCACCAGGTGAAATCCTGTGGTGAGATGGGATGATACAGTGTAATCCGTTACCGATCACAGCTTTCTATCATCTCATTTGGTGTATTTATATTTTTTAAATTGCCGCGGTTTTAACCCCCTGCATCGCAACGCTCGCAGTAGGGAACCGGATGACAGGTACCGGCATCGGCCGAGCACAGAGCGGGGACAAAGTGTGAGGACGGCGGGGGATCACAGGGAAGGTGAGTGTGATTCTAGGGAAATCCCGAGTGTGGCTCGGGGGTTACCGCTTTTGGTACTGAAAATTGACATCGGCGCTCCTCTCCAATCACTCAAAGTTTTCTAGGTTTGTAAATGTGTAGATAATTTATTAGGTTGTATATATATTGCACAGATACCCCACTTTACATACAGCTTAAGCTCATTCCCCAGGCATGTTATTTATTGGAATTTTGGATTTCCTCAACAAATGGGATTTTCAACTTTTGTTTTGCTTTGGTACAAGTCCAGAGCAGCACCACCCCCCCCCCCCCACACACACCACCACCACCGCCACCGCCACCTCCGAATGCCATTATGCCAATTGCTTGACAATTCCTTGCCTATCAGCCTAAAAAATGGTCATTACTCGATTTTAACATCCGTCTCACATTGACTTCAATAAGGTTCTAATTTGGCACAAAGATTTAATTAATATTCACTGTACTCTGTGCTATAAACCGAACCCAGGAACATTTGGCTCATCCCTACCCATTGCCTCAGAGACGCCATTGTGATGGGAAATGACCTTTATATCTTCAGACACTGGAGCATAGGACATCTTTTTACTTGACATGTTTTCTTTTAGATTTTAACTGACAACTAAATGCCGGACACATCTGGGGATCCTCAGTGTGGAGAGGTATGATGGAGGGACCTCAGGTGTTCACACACAGTCCTCATCATAGATTTCCTATTTATTATCTCAGAATATCCTGACAACATTGTTACTGTCCTGGTCTGAACATTCTGCTGCTGAAAAGCACTTAAATAGGAGCAAAGACAGAGACATCGTATAGAGGAGATTGGAGGAAGGCTCTGCAACAAAACAACATTCAACAGTCAATGTTTCTTGTAAACTTGTAAACTCCAGGAAGATTATTGAAGATCTGGTGCAGTGCAACTGCGACATCTGTGGATTTACACTGGAGAAAATTATAGAAGGGATTCAGTGAAATGTAAATCCTCCCTTCCTAAATCAATTATTTTCCTTTCCCTTTCCCTTTCCCTTTCCCTTTCCCTTCCCTTTCCCTTTCCTTTCCCTTTCCCTTTCCCTTCCCTTTCCTTTCCCTTTCCTTTCCCTTCCCTTTCCCTTTCCCTTCCTAGGTCATTTTCCCTTTCCTTTCCCCTTTTCCCTTCCTTTCCTTCCCCCCTTCCTCCATTTCCTTCCCCTTTCCTTTTCCTTCCCAGTCCCCTTTCCCTTCCTTCCTTTCCTTTTCCCCTTTCCTTTTCCTTTCCATTTCCTTTCCCCCTTTCCATTTCCTTTCCTTTCCCCTTTCCTTTCCCCCCTTTAATTTCCTTTCCGTTCCTTTGCCTTCCTTCCCTTCCTTTCCTTTCCTTCCCTTCCTTTACTTCCCTTTCCTTTCCCCCTTTACTTTTCTTTCCTTTCCCCTTTCATTTCCCCCCATTTGCTTTCCTTTCCCCCTTTCCTTTCCTTTCCCAGTCCCCTTTCCCTTTATTTCCTCCCCTTTCCTTTCCCTTTCCTTTCCTTTCCTTTCCTTTCCTTTCCTTTCCTTTCCTTTCCTTTCCTTTCCTTTCCTTTCCTCCCTTTCCCAGTCCCCTTTCCCTTTATTTCCTCCCCTATCCTTACCTTTCCCTTTTCCTTTTCCCTTTCCCTTTTCCCTCCCAGTCCCTTTCCCTTAATTTGCTTTTCCCTCCCAACACCCTTTCCCTTAATATCCTTTCCCTTTCCCTTTCCCCTCCCAGCACACTTTCCATTTCACTTAATATCCTTTCCTTTCCCTTAATTTCCTTTTTTTACTCTCTGCCTCTACCCTGTTCATTTCCTTCATGTGAAGGGGGGAGGGGGCTGTATTTTGGAAGGGGTCTGTGATGTGAGAGAGGGACTAAGGACACTGATGTAAAATGGGGGGGGGGGGCTATATTTTGAATGGGGCCTGTTATGTAAATGGCCAGGGAGGGGGCTCTGATATAAAGGGGGGCTGTGATGTGAAGAGGAGGCTGTGATGTAAAGGGGGACACTGTTGAGCAGGGAGGGGGGGCTCTGATATAAAGGGGGCCTGTGATGTAAAGGGGGGCACTGCTGTGTATGGAGGGGGGCTCTGATATAAAGGGGGGCTGTGATGTAAAGGGGGACACTGCTGTGTATGGAGGGGGGCTCTGATATAAAGGGGGGCTGTGATGTGAAGGGGGGCTGTTACATAGTTACATAGTTACATAGTTAGTGAGGCTGAAAAAAGACACAAGTCCATCCAGTTCAACCTATGTGTGTGTGTTTGCTTTTAACCGTACATTGTATACCCCTGTATGTTGTGGTCTTTAAGGTGTCCATCCAATAGTTTTTTGAAACTATCAATGCTCCCCGCTGATACGACTGCTTGCGGAAGAGAATTCCACATCCTTACCGCTCTTACAGTGAAGAACCCTTTACGCACTTTAAGGTTAAACCGCCTTTCCTCTAGTTTTAGTGAGTGGCCACGTGTCTTATTGTATTCCCTTACTCTAAATAGTTTGTTCCTTATGCTCGGGTCGCCAGTACAGTATTTGTACATTGATATCATATCCCCCCTCAAGCGTCTCTTCTCCAGAGAGAATAGGTTCAGTGCTTGTAGTCTTTCCTCATAGCCGATGTCCTCCATTCCCCTAATTATTTTTGTTGCCCTTCTCTGGACTTTCTCCAGTTCCAGCACATCCTTCCTGAGGACCGGTGCCCAGAACTGGACAGCATACTCCAGATGTGGCCGGACCAGAGTCTTGTAGAGTGGAAGAATAATCTCTTTATTTCTGGAGTGAATCCCCTTTTTTATACAACCCAGTATTCTGTTGGCTTTGCTTGCAGCGGCTTGGCATTGCATGCCACTTCCAAGCCTGTTGTCTACCAGTACCCCCAGGTCCCTTTCCATCCTAGACTCACCCAGAGGTTCCCCCCCTAGTGAGTAGCTTGCTTTCTGGTTTCTGGCCCCCAAGTGCATTACTTTACATTTTTCTACATTAAATCTCATCTGCCATGTAGTTGCCCACCCCGTTATTTTGTTCAGGTCTGCTTGCAAGATTTCCACATCCTGCATAGAAGATATTGGCATGCTTAGTTTAGTATCAACCGCAAATACTGAGATTGTACTAGATATCCCCTCCTCTAGATCATTTATGAATAAATTAAACAGGATTGGTCCCAGGACAGAACCCTGGGGGACCCCACTTTCCACACCCGCCCAATCCGAGTACTCCCCATTAATCACCACCCTCTGTACTCTCCCCTGGAGCCAGTTCTCTATCCAGGTACTCACCTTATGGTCCATACCTACCTTCCTTAGTTTGTACAGTAAGCGTTTGTGGGGAACGGTGTCAAAGGCCTTTGCAAAGTCCAGATACACCACATCCACAGGCTTACCTTTATCTAAGTGGCAGCTCACTTCATCGTAGAAGGTTAATAGATTGGTTTGGCATGAACGATTTTTCATGAATCCATGCTGATTACTACTTATAATACCGTTTTCATTACTAAAGTCTTGTATGTGGTCCCTTATCATCCCCTCCAAAATTTTGCAGACTACAGATGTTAGGCTGACCGGCCTATAGTTACCCGGGATATATCTCGGCCCCTTCTTAAATATTGGTACCACGTTGGCTTTTTTCCAATCAGCTGGCACCATACCTGTCTGTAAACTATCCTTAAAGATCAAGAATAATGGTCTGGCAATCACCTGACTGAGCTCATTTAGAACCCTTGGGTGCAAGCCATTCGGTCCCGGGGATTTATTTATGTTAAGTTTCTCTAGTTTAGCTCTAAGTCTATCCTCTGTTGGCCATGGCGGCACTTCCTGAGGTGTATTATTTAGTTCGGCCTTACAAGCGGGGTTCATGTAGCCCCCCGATTCCTTTGTGAAGACTGAAGAAAAGAAATTATTTAACACTTCCGCCTTTTCTCTGTCCTCAGTGGCCATTTTTCCTTTATCATCTTTTATGGGGCCAATGTGTTCTGGCCTTGCTTTCTTACTGTTTATATACTTAAAGAATTTCTTGGGGTTCTTTTTACTCTCCTCCGCTATATGTCTCTCGTGTTCTATTTTAGCCGCCCTGATTTCATCTTTACATTTCTTATTGCACTCTTTGTAATGCTTAAATGCTGCCAATGACCCCTCAGTCTTGTATTTTTTGAAGGCCTTTTCTTTAGCTCTAATATACATTTTTATGTTGGAGTTTAGCCACCCAGGGTTTAGTTTTGCTCTTTTAAATTTATTTCCCAGTGGAATGCACTGGTCCACCCCCTTGTTAAGTATGCTCTTGAAGCACTCCCATTTTTCCTCCGTGTTCTTTGTTCCCAGGGTTCTATCCCATTTGATATTTTCTAGCAGTGAGCGCAGTTTAGGGAAATTGGCTCTTTTGAAATTCAGTGTCCTTATATTACCCTTGTGTTTCCTATTACTGTAATTAATACTGAAACCAATTGACCTATGGTCACTGTTCCCTAAGTTGTCCCGTATTTCTATATCCGTGAGCAGGTCTGTATTGTTGGTAATCAGTAGGTCAAGTACCGCATTGTTTCTTGTCGGTGCATTCACCATCTGACCCATGAAATTGTCCTGCAAAACATTTAGGAACTGCCGAGCCTTGGCTGAATGCGCGGTTCCTTCTGCCCAGTCTATATCTGGATAATTAAAGTCCCCCATTATAATGACATTTCCCATCCTTGCTGCCAATCCTATCTGTAACATGAGGTCTGCCTCACCCTCCTCCCTCTGGTTTGGGGGCCTATAGCATACGCCCAATATTACCTTCCCCACCGTGCCTTTCCTTTGAAGCTCTACCCATAGGGATTCTGCCTCGTCCATAGCTCCATTATTAATATCATCCCTCATATTTACCTGTATACTGTTCTTAATATACAAACATACCCCTCCCCCTTTTTTACCCTCTCTATCTCTGCGATAAAGGGAATACCCCTGAATGGTCGCCATCCAGTCATGAGAGCTGTCAAACCAAGTCTCAGTTATCCCCACAAAATCTAAGTCCTCCTCAAACATCAGCAGCTCCAGCTCTCCCATCTTGTTGGCCAGGCTTCTGGCATTGGTATATAAGCCTCGTAATTTTGATGTTTTTAGGCTGCTCTCTTGATTTTTCCCCGTACCCACCCTGGGTATAGGGGCTCCGAACACCCTACCGCTAATGCCCCCATTTCTGCCCTCTGAAACTTGCTTTCCACTGGCTAATTCTACATCTGTACCCTCCCCCCCATTCCCTAGTTTAAAAGCCCCTCTAACTTTTTGGCCATCCTCTCACCCAGTACGGCTGCACCCACCCCATTTAGGTGCAATCCGTCCCTACCAAAGAGCCGGTGACCGACTGAGAAGTCGGCCCAGTTCTCCAGGAACCCGAAACCCTCCTTACTACACCAGCTCCTCAGCCACTCGTTAACTTCCCTAATCTCCCGCTGCCTCTCTGGTGTGGCTCGAGGTACAGGTAGTATTTCCGAAAATACTACCTTGGAGGTCCTAGTCCTCAACTTAGCGCCTAAGTCCCTGAAATCGTTTAGGACTCTCCGTCTTCCTCTGCCTATGTCATTGGTACCCACGTGTACCATGACAGCTGGGTCTTCCCCAGCCCCACCCAATAATCTGTTCACCCGATCCGCGATGATGTTAAGATGGGACTGAGATGTAAAAGGAGGACTATGATGTGATTAAGGGGGGGGGAGTAATGAGGTCACTGATGTTAAGGGGGACTGTGATGTAAAAGGGGGGGTTTTGATGTGAAGGCCACTCCCCAGATGCTGGTGGAGGTGGTGGACTGTCCCTCAACATCCTCACATCCAATGCAGGGCTATGAATCATGCTTTGGTCTTAATGAAGTCAGGACACTGGATCACTGGAAGGTGGGGGAAAAGAAGATGTGGTCTAGCTGCAGGGAGGAAAGGAAGATCGGGTGAGTAAATCTTATTTTCTTGTTCCCTTTGACCAAAATGAACAATCAGCCCTTGTAATGCAGGCACAGCCCCGCTGCAAAGAATAATGTAATACTGTATCTAGTGATGGGTGAATCTGTTAGAGTTCGATACGCGGGCACCTTTGGCAATCGTGTTCTACAATCTGCAAATTATGAGCTTTAATGTAAACTCCTTTGAGTCAAAGGGCAGCAGATTTTGAAGATCAATTCTCTGTTTTTTAGGGATTGTCAAACAAAGGGCACAAGGGGAACATGTACTATAGCAAAAAAAAAAAAATATATATACAGTATATATATATATATAGATATATATATATATATATATATATATATATATATATATATCTATATATATATATATATTGTGGCAGAGCGTTGCCCTGCCAGGGTCTAAAAAGTAAACTTGACTGAGAATTCTCAACCAGGCAGGTTGAGGGGCTCCAGGGAGCTTGTGACATGAAGAGGAAACTGGCTTTTCAGTTTCCTCAATGTTTTAAAAAGTTCCGTTTGGGACCTGGAGCCTGGAGATTTCTAAGTGATCTGGGTGGGATGAAATCTCCAATCCTGGGTCCAGCTATTCAGTATAGCCAGCAAACTAATTGGTCGGGTGTGTGCTGGGCTTTTAGTAGTAACCTGACCATGGTTCTGGGCTTCACCCTGGCAGACAGGAGGTCTGATCCAGGAGTCAGGAGGGCTCCACGTGGGAGTCAGTGCAGCGCGAGGCTACTATCCATGTGCACCCTGTTGGGTGAGTGAAGTCTGTGGGAGACAGACAAGGGCCTGGAGTTTGAGGCCAGAGCAGCAGCGCTGCAAGTACAAGCCAGGAGGGTTGAATGATCATATTTGTGCTGAGGTTTGGAAATGCTGAAACCCTTGCGTGGGAAACCAATGTTATTTTTCTGCTTGATGAACTTTCCTTTAATAAACATGGGCGAGGAAAGCCCTTAAAAGAAAGAAAAAGCGAGTGGCGGTGTCCTTTAAACGCTCTACACTTGATGTGAATCTCACAATATATATATATACATACATACACAGGGCTTTTTTTCTTAGAGAGTAGGTGCAGGAACTCTCCCTTTGTCTCCGCCCCTACCCACCCCCAAGCACATACCTTGGTCCCACTTCCTACCCACCTCCCAGTACCGACCCTTTTAGAGAACCGAGAACCAAGTATCATTCTGTGGTGCTAAGAAATTTGTATGGAACTTGTTAAATAAAACAAGCAAAGAAGCAAAATGAAGCCAGCAACAATAGACCCCCCCCCCCAGAAACAAGAGATCACCCACACAACAATGCCCCTCCCAGCAAAATACCACCCCAGCGACAATAGACACTTAAATATATTCCGTGTTGGAGGTGCCGGAACTGAGTTCCCCCGCGTTCCCCCGCGTTCCCCCTGAAAAAAAGCCCTATATATATATATATATACACAGTAAAACCTTGGATTGTGAGCATAATTCGTTCCGGAAACATGCTTGTAATCCAAAGCACTCTTATATCAAAGCGAATTTCCCCATAAGAAATAATGGAAACTCAGATGATTCGTTCCACAACCATTTATTCATAAGCCCCTCAGTTTATAGTCCATATAAAAAGATTATAGCATTGCGATAGGTTGTGTAACCATAAAATGTCCATCCACAAATAGCCGCTTCCATAAGGGGATTAGAAGCAAAATCCAGCAGGAGCTACAGGGTATCAAAGAGACGAGAGGCGCCTCTAAGTGTAGCAATATGGTTCCATTTAATGAAGGTACAACATTTAGCAACTCACATGGTTGATGATTGGAACAGGCACATCTAAGTACGCAGGCATCCGGGGTAAAGCTGTCCACATAGACAATCTTCTGCACCGCCGGCTGCCAGTCTGTAATCCTGACCGGGAAGACCACCCTGCAGTAAAGCGATCTGAAAGCGAGGGGCAGCATGGAAGGGATGACATAGATGGCAGTGCGGAGGATGGTCTATGTGGACAGCTTTACCCCTGATGCCTGCATCCTTAGATGTGCCTGTTCCAATCATCAACCATGTGAGTTGCTAAATGTTGTACCTTCATTAAATTTAACCATATTGCTACACTTAGAGGCACTTCTCTTCTCTTTTATACTTAGCTGTGACTTGAGACTACTTGTATATCAAGACATCGCTTGTATATCAAGTCAAAATTTCTTTGAAAATTTTGCTTGTCTTGCAAAGCGCTCTTAAACCAAGTTACTCTCAAACCAAGGTTTTACTGTATATATATATATATATATATATATATATATATTGGTGGGGGGAGGTGGGTTTGGTGCATTGCTGAGGGGGCATTTAAAGAAAAAAGGAGTGAAGATCATTGGTGGGGAACTCCAGAAGAGAAGGTACGGGACCACAGAATCATTGCACAGAGCAGGTACGTATATAAAATCTTTTTTAAGAAGAAAAAGAAATGCCTTTACAATCACTGTAACAGGCCTGGTTGCGAGCACTTAGACATCTGACCCACACGGTGTTTAAGGTTTCAAGGATGCAGGCATCCGCCAGTGTCCTAGCAACCAACAATGCTTTGCAGCTGCTTGCATCCTAGCAACCAAAGTTGCTTTCAGCCTGCATAGCAGAAAGTTATTATTTAGTGGAGGTAATAATACTTTGAAGTGTAGACGTTGGGCTGTAGTAACAGCCAGAAATTCTCTGAGGTAAACAGGCCAAATCTGGTTGTTTACCCATTGAAATTCCTATTGTTCACCCATTGAATGAACAGCGAACAGGTAAAGTTTGCTGCAAACCCCTGCAGTGCAGTGAACCTGAGCCTCATCCTCAAAAGATAAATCCACCCTAAAACTGAAATCCCTGCATCTATAGACCTCCATGATCTAACACTAACCTATCTAGCCCTGTAAAGAAGAAATCAGTATACATACCTTTTTTGAAGCCGAACTGACCCGTTCTCCAGCGGCAGAAGCTCTGCAGAGGACACAGCTGGTAAAGACTGTGAAATGAATGGAATGTGAGGTCAAACATAGACTTACTAGGGGGCTTCCATTGTCGGCTGTGTCCTCTGCACCCGCCTCCACAGTGAAGCCACGGCTGACAGCTCGGTGTGGGATCGGGTCGGATCGGCTTCAAAAAAGGTAAGTATACTGATTTCTTCTTTACAGAGCTAGATAGGTAAGTGTTAGATTGCGGAGGTCTATAGATGCAGGGAATTTTAGTTTTAGGGTGGATTTATCCTTTAAGTATATCTAAACTCAGGAACAGAAATGTTGCTTTTGGGTTTAGATATGCTTTAACAAGCATGCACAAATACATTCCTGACATGGTAAAACATTTAGTACAGCAACAGTATCATTTTTCACATATAATTCTCCTTTTGTCTTTAAATATCACACGTGGATTTTCAGTGATGGACTCAGCCCCTCTCCCCTACTTTGCCACCAAAACAGCCCTGACCCATCTAGGCATGGATTCCAGTAGACCTCTGAAGGTATGCTGTGGTATCTGGAACCAAGCCATCAGTAGTAGATCCTTTAAGTCCTGTAAGTTGTGAGGTGGGGCCTCCATGGATCGGACCTGTTTTTCCAGCACATCCTACAGATGTTCAATTGGACTGAGATCTGGAGATTTTGGAGGCCAACACCCTAAACTCATTGTTGTATTCCTCAATCTATTCTTGAATTCATCAGACCAGGCCACCTTCTTCCATTGCTCCGTGGTCCAGTTCTGATGCTCACGTGCCCATTGTAGGAGCTTTTGGCTGTGGGCACCCTGACTGGTCTTCAGCTACACAACCCTATACACAACAACCTGCGATGCTCTGTGCATTCTGACACCTTTGTATCAGAACCAGCATTACCTTTTTTTAGCAATTTGAGCTCCAGTAACTCTTCTACTGGATCGGACTACATGGGCCAGCCTTCCCTCCCCACCTTCATCAATGAGCCTTTACCCCCACCTCCATCAATGAGCCTTCTTCTCACCCCCATCAATGAGCCTTCCCTCCCCACCTCCATCAATGAGCCTTCCCTCCCCACCTCCATCAATGAGCCTTCCATCCCCACCTCCATCAATAAACCTTCCCTCCCCCACCTCCATCAATGAGCCTTTACTCCCCATCTCCATCAATAAGCCTTCACTCCCCACCTCCATCAATAAGCCTTTACTCCCCATCTCCATCAATGAGCCTTCCATCCCCACCTCCATCAATGAGCCTTCTCTCCCCCACCTCCATCAATGAGCCTTCCCTCCCCACCTCCATCAATAAGCCTTCACGCCCCACCTCCATCAATGAGCCTTCTATCCCCACCTCCATCAATGAGCCCCCCCCCCCCCACCTCCACCAATGAGCCCTCCCTCCCCACCTCCATCAATGAGCCTTCCCTCCCCACCTCCATCAATGAACCTTCCCCTCCCCACCTCCATCAATGAGCCTTCCATCCCCACCTCCATCAATGAGCATTCCCTCCCACCTCCATCAATAAGCCCTCCCTCCCCACCTCCATCAATGAGCCTTCCCTCCCCACCTCCACCAATGAGCCTTCCCCTCCCCACCTCCATCAATGAGCCTTCCCTTCCCATTTCCATCAATGAGCCTTCTCTGCCCATCTCTATCAATGAGCCTTCCCTCCCCACCTCCACCAATGAGCCCTCCCTCCCCACCTCCATCAATGAGCCTTCCTTCCCAACTCCATCAATGAGCCTTCCCTCCCCACCTCCATCAATGAGCCTTCCCCTCCCCACCTCCATCAATGAGCCTTCCATCCCCACCTCCATCAATGAGCATTCCCCCCCACCTCCATCAATGAGCCTTCCCTCCCCCCACCTCAATCAATGAGCCTTCCCTCCCCCACCTCCATCAATGAGCCCTCCCTCCCCACCTCCATCAATGAGCCTTCCCCTCCCCACCTCTATCAATGAGCCCTCCCTCCCCACCTCCATCAATGAGCCTTCCCTCCCCACCTCCATCAATGAGCCTTCCCCTCCCCACCTCCATTAATGAGCCCCCCCCCCCCACCTCTATCAATAAGCCTTGGCTGCCCATGACCCTGTCACCAGTTGGCTGGTTTTCTTACCCTGGACCACTTTTGGTCAGTCCTGACAACTGCAGAAGGGGAACATCCTACAACAGCTTCAGTTTTGGAGTTGCTCCGACTCTGTCATTTAGACATTACAATTTGGCCCTTGTCAAAGTCCCTCAGATCCTTACATTTGCCTGTTTTTTTCGACTTTCAACACATCAACTTCAGGGACAATGCGTTCACTTGCTGCCTAATATATCCCACCCTCTTTCAGATGCCATTGTAACCAGATAATAAATGTTATTCATGTTGATTATTTTGTTACAATGGCACCAGAACGTTAGTGGGATAATGCCAGTGGCCATAATGTTATGGCTGATCAGCGTGTATCTGATGTTAGGTCCGCTTTAAGAATAATTACTGGTTCAACTTTACCTACATAGAGTTCTCATTCAAAGCTAAAGTCTGTTTATTCATTGGAAAACTTCTGAGTCGTGGATTTTTTTTTTTTTAGAGAAAGCACGTTAAAATTAAAACAAACAAAGAACAATGACTATAATAAAAAAAGAATCAAAGAGGAGAAGAAAGAAGCGTTACAGAAATATACGTCTATTCACTTAGTAGGACACCAGCTCTAATTCAGAAGAAAAGAGCCTTTAAATGCTACATTAAATGCTGAATACATTATAATTTGATTCAAAGATATTGATTGCATTGTTTCAGCCCAGGCATATTAATGAGCGCTACATGTGTAAAGCAGATAATAGTCTACTTGGCTTGAAGTGTATACTAATTTGCACTGAATAAAGATTGATTATTTCACTTGCCAAAGAACTATTTTTAAAGGGAACAAAGTGGCTGCCTAATTAAATGCAAGTATGGAGCATGTGTTCATCAAAGTTCCGAGGTCTGTGAATAAAGAACAATGCGCGGAAACTTCACAAGCGAGGACGCTGATTTATGTAATGTAACATGGTTATTGAAGAAATGCCTTCTGTGTATTAAAAGTCTCAAACGGTTCAGCACTGCCCAATTAACACAGCCATGGAGCCATTATTCTGGCAGTCACACCAACCTGCTGACAACTCCTGAGTCACTCTCCCAACCCCCAATGTGGATGAGAGATTTACAAATTATAGAAAACACAAATCCTTCCTCCATCATCTTATTTTCTTTCTTTCTTTCTTTCTTTCTTTCTTTCTTTCTTTCTTTCTTTCTTTCTTTCTTTCTTTCTTTCTTTCTTTCTTTCTTTCTTTCTTTCTTTCTTTCTTTCTTTCTTTCTTTCTTTCTTTCTCTCTCTCTCTCCTTCTTTCTCTTTCTCTTTCTTTCCTTTTCTCTCTTTTCTCTTTCTCTCTCTCTTTTTTCTCTCTTTATTTCTCTTTCCTTCTTTTTCTCTCTCTTTTTCTCTCTTTATTTCTCTTTCTTTTCTTTCTTTTTCTCTCTTTGTTTCTCTCTCTTTCTCTCTTTCTTTTTCTTCATCTTTCTTTCTTTCTTTTTCTCTCTCTCTCTCTTTTTCTTTCTCTTTTTTTTTCTCTTTCTTTCTTTCTTTCTCTCTTTTTCTTTTCTCTTTCTTTCTGCCTCCCTCTCTCTCCGCCTCCCTCTCTGCCTCTCTCTCTCTCTGCCTTTCTCTCTCTCTCTGCCTCCCTCTCTCTGCCTCCCTCTCTCTCTGCCTCCCTCTCACTGCCTCTCTCTCTGCCTCCCTCTCTCTGCCTCCCTCTCTGCCTCTCTCTCTCTGCCTCCCTCTCTGCCTCCCTCTCTCTGCCTCCCTCTCTCTGCCTCCCTCTCTCTCTGCCTCCCTCTCACTGCCTCTCTCTCTGCCTCCCTCTCTCTGCCTCCCTCTCTGCCTCTCTCTCTCTGCCTCCCTCTCTGCCTCTCTCTCTCTCTGCCTCCCTCTCTCTCTGCCTCCCTCTCTCTCTGCCTCCCTCTCTCTCTGCCTCTCTCTCTCTCTCTGCCTCCCTCTCTCTGCCCCTCTCTCTCTCTCTCTGCCTCCCTCTCTCTCTGCCTCCCTTTCTGCCTCCCTCTCTCTCTGCCTCCCTCTCTTTGCCTCCATCTCTCTCCCTCTCTCTCTCTGCCTCCCTTTCTCTGCCTCCCTTTCTCTGCCTCCCTTCCTCTCTCTCTCTGCCTCCCTCCCTCTCTCTCTGCCTCCCTCCCTCTCTCTGCCTCCCTCTCTGCCTCCCTCTCTCTCTGCCTCCCTCTCTCTGCCTCCCTTGATCTCTCTGGCTCTCTCTCTCTCTCTCCCTCCCTCTCTCTCTGCCTCCCTCTCTCTCTGCCTCCCTCTCTCTTCCTCCCTCTCTCTCTGCCTCCCTCTCTCTCTGCCTCCCTCTCTCTCCGCCTTCCTCTCTGCCTCTCTCTCTCTCTCTGCCTTTCTCTCTCTCTGCCTTTCTCTCTCTCTCTCTCTCTCTGCCTCCCTTTCTGCCTCTCTCTCTCTTTGCCTCTCCCTCTCTCTCTGCCTCTCTCTCTCTGCCTCCCTCTCTACCTCTCTCTCTGCCTCTCTCTCTCTCTCTCTCTCTCTCTGCCTCCCTCTCTCTGCCTCCCTTTCTCTCTCTCTGCCTCCCTCTCTCCGCCTCCCTCTCTCTGCCTCCCTCTCTCTATGCCTCCCTCTCTCTGCCTCCCTCTCCCTGCCTCCCTCTCTACCTCTCTCCCTGCCTCCCTCTCTGGCTCTCTCTCTGCCTCCCTCTCTGCCTCCCTCTCTGCCTCCCTCTCTGCCTCCCTCTCTGCCTCCCTCTCTGGCTCTCTCTTTCTCTCTCTTCTCCCTAAGGGTACTGAGGGGACACTGATGTAAATAGGGGACTGTAATGTAAAGGGGAGGCTGTAATGTTGAGGGGGGAATGGGGGTGGTACTTAGGACACCGGTGTAAAGGGGAGATGGTGATGTGAAGGGGGTATACTGAGGACACCAATGTAAATGGGGGCTTATGATATGAAGGCACTGGGGACACTGATGTAAAGGGGGGATTGTGATGTGAAGGGGGATATTGGGGACACTGATGTAAAGGGGGGATTGGTGATGTGAAAGCGGGACTGAGCACACTGATGTAAAGGAGGGACTGTGATGTGAAAGGGGATATTGGGGACACTGATGCAAAGGGGGAATTGGTGATGTGAAGGAGGACTGAGGACATTGATGTAAAGGGGGTACAGAAAACACAGATGTAAAGGGGGGACTATGATGTAAAGGGGAGACTGTAACGGGGGAGGGGGTACAGTAAAGTACAGAAAACACTGATGTAAAGGGGGAATTGTGATGTGAAGGCGGGACTGTGGACACCAATGAAAAGGAGGGATTGTGATGTGAAGGAGGGGGGGGGGGGCTGAGGACACCAATATGAATGGGGGCTGTGATTTAGCACAAATATGAAATTTGAATTTTAAAGGTCTTAAATTCGGACCTCTGGAAGAAAATTTTGCTGACTGGACCTGGGGGAACATAATTCATTACCCCCCGATGTATAAGATGATCCTTCAGTAACATAACATACTTTATTTATATATATATATCCTGTTTTAAAACAAAAAATAAATAAAACTTCATAATGCCAATTATTCCAATACAATCTACAAACTGTTACATAATGAAAAGAAAACTTTTATTTTATAACCTGACATCATTATATTATCCTATCCAATCACATGTTTCATACAGGTTAAACATTGGCAAATATTGATACGTGGAATTTCATCATCTCACACCAGCAGAGGATAAATCACAATTCTAATGAATTCTCTGGGATGTCACCGATCAATATTTGATGATATTTAACCTTCATGAACATTGTAATGATTGTATGAGTGATATGAATATGAGGGATTACATAGGGAGAGGAATTTCTACATTCGGCGTCACCTCCGGATTCCCACCATGATTGATGATCTATTAGAAAGTGATGAAATAAAACCTGGAAGTGTCACCTCGCTCCTCACCTCCTGGTGACACTTCTATATATTTTCATATTTTATTTAAAACATTATTAATATGACATTACACTCCGGTTAATTAGAGAACAGTGATCCATTATTGGGGGGGGGGGGGGGGGATAATTATTTCACTCATTTATAGAATTCTGACATTTTCAGCCATAATTCAGCGTAATTCAGAGTTGATAGGAAGCAAAATCAATTCTTTTTTTTTTTTTTTTTCAGAATGTCAGGATTGTGTCTGTAAAGAGCAATGGGCTCCATTCACAAAGTGATATTTACTGCCTTAGAAAATGCGGTAAAATACCTCATAGCGTTTTTCACAAATTTTTTTTGGGCATTCCCTAAAAAATACTTCTAAAATACTGCATGCGGTATTTTTCCAAAATATGCGGTGTTTATCTCATGAAACCATGCAGTATTTTATCTCATGCAATATCCAGTGGGATTGAAACAGTGGAGAAGGATTAGAACCCCTGTCCCTTCTTTTTGCTAATAAAGAGGTGAAATGGTTTAAACCATGGAAATATGCCGACTCACTAAGTCAGTGCACTCTCTGCAAAATACACTAAGTCAGTGCGCTCCCTGCATCATATACTAACTCAGTGCGCTCCCTGCAGCATACACTAAGTCAGTGCGCTCCCTGCATCATACACTAAGTCAGTGCAATCCCTGCATCATACACTAAGTCAGTGCAGTCCCTGCACCATACACTAAGTCAGTGCGCTCCCTGCAGCGTAAACTAAGTCAGTGCGCTCCCTGCAGTGTACATTAAGTCAGTGCGCTCCCTGCAGTGTACATTAAGTCAGTGCGCTCCCTGCAGCGTACACTAAGTCAGTGCACTCCCTGCAGCGTACACTAAGTCAGTGCGCTCCCTGCAACATACATTAAGTCAGTGTGCTCCCTGCAGTGTACTCTAATTCAGTGCACTCTCTGCAGTGTACACTAAGTCAGTGCGCTCCCTGCAGCATACATTAACTTAGTGCGCTCCCTGCAGCATACACAAAGTCAGTGCAGTCCCTGCAGCATACACTAAGTCCTTGCATCATACACTAAGTCAGTGTGCTCTCTGCAGTGTACACTAAGTCTGTGCGCTCCCTGCAGCATACACCAAGTCCATGCATCATACACTAAGTCAGTGCACTCCCTGCAGCGTACACTAAGTCAGTGCGCTCCCTGCAGTATACACTAAGTCAGTGCGCTCCCTAAGGAATACACTAAGTCAGTGCGCTCCCTGCAGCATACACTAAGTCAGTGCACTCCCTGCAGCGTACACTAAGTCAGTGCGCTCCCTGCAGCATACACTAAGTCAGTGCGCTCCCTGCAGTATACATTAAGTCAGTGCGCTCCCTGCAGCGTACACTAAGTCAGTGCACTCCCTGCAGCGTACATTAAGTCAGTGCGCTCCCTGCAACATACATTAAGTCAGTGCGCTCCCTGCAGCATACTCTAAGTCAGTGCACTCCCTGCAGTGTACACTAAGTCAGTGCGCTCTCTGCAGCATACACTAAGTCCGTGCATCATACACTAAGTCAGTGCGCTCCCTGCAGCATACATTAAGTCAGTGCGCTCCCTGTAGCATACACTAAGTCAGTGCAGTCCCTGCAGCGTACACTAAGTCAGTGCGCTCCCTGCAGCATACACTAAGTCAGTGCAGTCCCTGCAGCATACACTAAGTCAGTGCGCTCTCTGCAGTGTACACTAAGTCTGTGCGCTCCCTGCAGCGTACACTAAGTCTGTGCGCTCCCTGCAGCGTACACTAAGTCCATGCATCATACACTAAGTCAGTGCGCTCTCTGCAGCGTACACTAAGTCAGTGCGCTCCCTGCAGCATGCATTAAGTCAGTGTGCTCCCTGCAGCATACACTAAGTCCATTCAGCATACACTAAGTCAGTGCGCTCTCTGCAGCATACACTAAGTCCATGCATCATACACCAAGTCAGTGCAGTCCCTGCAGCATACACAAAGTCAGTGCATCATACCCTAGGTCAGTGCGCTCCCTGCAGCATACACTAAGTCAGTGCATCATACCCTAAGTCAGTGCACTCCCTGCAGCATACACTAAGTCAGTGCAGTCCCTACAGCATACACTAAGTCAGTGCATCATACCCTAAGTCAGTGCGCTCCCTGCAGCATACACTAGGTTTGTACATCATAAACCAAGTCAGTGCACTCTCTTCAGCATACACTAAGTCCATGCATCATACACTAAGTCAGTGCGCTCTCTGCCCTTACTCAAGATGGCCGCAGCTAGAAATAATGGGGAATGTGGAGGGTGGGGTCAAAGTAAGACTAACTATACTAAACTAACTAAACAAACTAAAACAAGCAAACTAAAGTATAAAGTATGAAAGTATGAAGACCTGGATGGATGGGGGGAGTTTGCTTTGAATACTAAACATCAATTAAATTGTGTTTTCAGTTTTTAAAGCTCAGATACAGTTCTACTTTCATTTCTTTTTTATGTCCATGTCATATATTTAGCATCAGTGTTAATTTTGAAGTACAATTTCGATTTAGTTTTAGTCGTATTTAAGTCAATTAAATGAAATTAACACTACTTAGCATGGAGTTTATGATTGTATACATGGAAATAATGAACCAATGCGCGGCTAACCAATGAGAAAGTAGATAGAAGTATATATGACTGTGTCAAAAAAATTAATAGCAGACAAATTTTGTAGTGCCACCACATACAGTAAAGGAAATATTTGGGTATATAAAATCAGCGCTAAAAATACACAGAATAAAGAACGTATAAATACCATAAATCTACTAAAATAGGGTTATGTGCAAATATAAACCGACAAATTCAAATAAGAGAAGATTGTATGGAGAGGAATGGTCTAACTATCAGCTGGCACCGTCCCCTAGGATAAATGATGAAATATTGGTGTTGTAAGAGACGTTCAGCTTTACCCAAACAGGCATTGGTGCGCATGCCCAGGAACATTACTGGGTATACAGGAATAAATGTGCATATGCGCATACGCGAACGTGCGCACGCATTTGGCGCCAAGCGGCCTATTTAAGCTGAACAGTGACAGGAGCACATTGCTGAGTGGTCTTTAAGCTTGTTCCTGTTTACTTGTGCTCTGACCTGGTTCTGGATTACCCGTACTGACCCGGCTTACCCTTGACTCTCCTTTGGATTCCTGCCTGCCTACCTGTGACCCCGGCCTGTGATTGACCTTGCCCCTGTCTTTTTTGCCTTTGTACCTCGCTGCTAGATTGTGTACCGACATTGGCTTGTATCCTGAAACTGCTTCCGTCTCACATTCCTGTACCCACGCTGCCCGGCTGTTGACGACTCCTTGGCTTGTGTTCCGGCTTCGCTCCTGCCTTCTCATCCAGCATCACAAAGTTCCAGTTCCAAGTGCTCATTCGGTGATCCACAGCCATCAGTCTCCTGTCAAGGCACCACCTGCTATACCGGTCCTCGTGCCACTCTGTGCCCTACACCGCCTTTCATCTCTACCAGGGGTGTTGGACAGGAGGTGCAAGAGAAGCCCCTTCTACAGCTCGATCTCCACCAGGTACGTGATAGGTGTAACCAGGTAGGTAGGCGACTATAAGGGTGGGGGAGGGGAAGGAAAGAGGGAGAGAGAGCAGTGGGAATAAATCCACCAAAACTGGATATGGGGATTTAAGTGTGCCTATATATCAACAATATAAACCAAAAATTGGAAAAGATGTAACATATTTATTAAAATACAGATGGTACAATATATACTGTATATATATATATATATATATATATATATATATATATATATATATATATATATTTATCGTTTCTCTCGTCGTATGATTGTAACAGTATACCTGAAGTACATAACATGATCTGCTTGTGGACCGACGCGTTTCACTGAATTCGCTTCCTCAAGATCCAAGCATTGTATATATGTCAAAAAAATTTGAAAATGATAAAATCTAGGATAAACAACAATAAATATCAATATACATTACATATCGTATTCCAAATAAACATTATTACTAATAGGTATAAATATATCAGTACAACATAACAGAATTTAAAAAGGAAAAACAAAACAAAAGCAAAGAAAAAAAAAAAAAAGGAAAATTATAAAAGATTCTATTAATTCTTTTGACACAGTCATATATACTTCTATCTACTCTCTCATTGGTTAGCGCATTGGTTCATTATTTCCATGTATACAATCATAAATTCCATGCTAAGCACTAAGCAGTGTTAATTTAATTTAATTGACTTAAATACAACTAAAACTAAATCAAAATTGTACATCAGAATTAAAACTGATGCTAAATATATGACATAAAAAAAAAACAATTAAAGTAGAACTGTATCTGAGCCTTAAAAACTGAAAACACAATTTAATTGATGTTTATTATTCAAAGTAAACTCCCCCATCCATCCAGGTCTTCAGACTTTCATACTTTATACTTTAGTTTGTTTGTTTTAGCTTATTTAGTTAGTTTAGTTTAGTTAGGACAAGAAAAAAAAAAAAAGGAAAATTATAAAAGATTTTATAATTTGCAAATTTGTTTGACATATACAATGCTTGGATCCTGAGGAAGCTAATTCAGCGAAACACGTCGGTCCACAAGCAGATCATGTTATGTAATTCAGATATACTGTTACAATCATACGACGAGAGACATTATATATATATATATATATATATATATATATATATATATATATATATATATATATATATATATATATATATATATATATATATATATATATTGTACCGTCTGTATTTTAATAAATATGTTACATCTTTTCCAATTTGTGGTTTATATTGTTGATATATAGACACACTTAAATCACCATATCTAGTTTTGGTAGACTTATTCACACTGCTCTCCCTCCCTCTTCCCTTCTCCTCCCTCCACCCTTATAATCGCCTACCTACCTGGTTACACCAATATTTCATAAATGCAAATAAGAATTCATCATACAATGTACACAGTGCAGGAAGTGTAAGAAAGGAATATGAAGTCCAGAAATAAATCTTCAGTGAAAAGCCGTAAGTAGTAAAAATATAAAATTATCAAATATATATAAGCCAGTGTCTATAATATCCATATCAATAGGTGATGATTATCCTGTAAGAATATTTAATACATATATCTCGTGCTCGTACTTCATTATGTCAGAATATTTATACTGCTCTGAATATAACAGTGTCTATTTATGGTTAACAAGCAAAGATCTATGAGAAAGGAGAATCTTCACTTATTTCCACAAATCAATATGTAGTGAAATCTTTTTAATTGATTAATTTCTTTTTAAAAGCATATACCAATCTTAGTGAGTACAGTCTACAGTATGGAATATATAAAATATTTATTCACAAGACATGTAATCACAATATATGATCAAAAATGGAAATGATACAAAGAAACAACTCTACAGAAAATACAAACTTAAAACAATCAATGTAATGTGATGTTTAGCTCAATAATGAAAGTGAAGGTGAAACAAAGTGAAAGCAAAACGAAAGCAAGATTACAATTTCTCCAGGTATAGCATAAACCATAGGTATTTGTTCTATATAAACAGACCACAATTGTCTGCGAATTGTATAGCCGAAAGTCACCTCACTGCAGATGAAGCAAGAATAAGCCATGCAAAACGGAAGACTAAATTCGCAATAATGCGCTAAATCTGATATTAATAAAAATGTATAAAAACAAAAATCAGCTTTTTAGAGAAAAATCTACCATGGTTTATATGGCTGGGATTGTAATCTTATTACCCTTAAATATGCAATATAAAACATATAAGGAAGGAATAAACACACTTGTATAAAGTACTTGAAACCCATACTTTAGTAAAAGTACAAGTGCTCAATCAAAAAGTGACTTGAGTAGAAGTGGAAGTGCTCTATCAAAAAGTGACTTGAGTAGAAGTACTAAAGTATTCAACATTTTTTGTACTTAAGTATTGCAAGTAGTTTTTTTTAAAAATTTTGCTACTCAAGTACTGAAAGTAAAAGTACCAGTAGTTTTTTAAAAAAAATTGCTACTCAAGTACTGAAAGTAAAAGTACAAGTACTGTGTTATGTAGTTATTAAAGAAAGAAGTCAAAAGTTTGAACATCATATTGTTTCTTATTATTTCAAATGATTAACCTGAAAGGACAATCACAATTCCTTTGGCTGTAACTTTTTGTAAACAAAAACATATAAAGTATGTCCCTCCCTTCCCCCTTTAAAGCATCCCTCCTTCTCTTCCCTGCATGTTTTTTTTTCTCCACAGCTTATTGGTGCGCAAAATCATATATAAACCAATGTGATATACAACAATATATTCCAATAATGAAATAAAGGAAGAGTGTATGAAATCAAAGTCAATAAAAAGTCCATATATATAATGCCATAATACCATATATATGTGACAAAACAAGATGAATATATTTTCAAAGGTGCAGGAATCAAACAGGTGCTATTCCAAATAATAGGTGCAGACTCCTCCCACCACCTTGTGGATTTCCCCCTTACCCGGCGGATGAAGGTAAGTGCAAAATAATATCCAAATAGACTCTTCCAGTGAAACAAAACTGCAAAACTCTCTGTGCTCTCAACTTCCAGTGAAAAAAGCAAAATCAGCCTCTTACCAGAAAAAAGATCTATGTACGCTTGTGACTCTCCTTGGTTGGGGGAGGTTCTCTTTTCCCTTAACAGCAGATATGTAGACCATTTTATTTATACATACAGTAGCATTTATTTTCCTATGCGCTGATTTACACATGACATTATACACATTTTTTTGAACTTCATGAAACCTGCCATCTACTGTTCTGGCAGTGGTAATTTTTATAATTGTAACGAGTAACTATGCAGCACAAAAAAAAAATATCGGAGTAGAAGTATTGAAGTCATCGAAAAAATGTAGTAAAGTAAAAGTGGAAGTAGGAGAAAAAAATTCTACTCCAGGAAAGTAAAGATACCGCCTTTCGGTACTTAAGTACAGTAGTGAAGTAGTTCTACTTAGTTACTATACATCTCTGGGAATAAACAATATTGAATAAAATCAAATAACATAGCAAGGCATATTTACCACACTTAAGATGGCCGCTAGCTTCAAATGGTCGTTAACTAGATTTTTTTGACTGGGTGACTAAAATAATAGACGGTGGAGGTGCAGTAGACATTGCATATCTAGATTTTAGTAAGGCTTTTGACACTGTCCCACATAGAAGACTTATCAATAAACTTATCAATAAACCAGAGTCCTAAGATGGGTGCCAGTGAGGGAGGAGTTTCGTTTGGCGTCCCTTAAAGTTTCAGATGAATGATGGAGCAAGATGGATGTCTGGATGAGTATATCGAGGGATGTAGTAGTGTGTGTGATGTATGTGTATTGTATGTTGGGCAAATATAATGTGTGTCCTCTCTCATATCTGGGCTCTTCTTTTATATGGTATGAACAAAGGGCTATAAAAATTACCATAAGTTAAACCCAGAGGGATAAAACATTATCCCCATTGGTTGGGATATTCTATACCTTAACTGGAGAGGTCAGAGTCACACCTCTTCTGATAATTAACCCAATACTTGTATAATAAAATTAAAGGATGATCTTTATGTTCAAGATTACTTATAAAACACAACATAAAACTTTGTCCATACTCCCAGATGTAAATGACAAATGTCCATCTGTATCTCCATCATTCACCTTGGCAAGTAATGCCATTTCAATAATTATATTTTCAATACAATATATATACTTATATTGGAAATATCTCAACTATCCCAAGACTGCACCTGGTATTATCTCCACAGGAAGCAGTATTGTACTGTTCATTAGATTTTGTATTTAACATACGTCACAACATGCAATGGCCTACTATTAAAGATGACCTTTTTGACCTATGGCCAGTGAAAATCCATTACTTATTTGAATATGCCATAGGCTGTCAGACATCTCGTCTGGTTTGTAGAATTTATATCACTTTGAACACTTAAACACAAACTTCTCTGAAATGAGGTAATTAGTGACGAGATACACATGTTCTTACACTTATTAAAAAAAATAATTCTGAGTAAGATTACTACTGTAAGAATATAAACCCAAAATGTGATATAACATTCCTAAATATATATGTATATGCCTTACATAATATAATGACATAATTATTGCTAATATCTTCTCACACATAATGATGTATCTTAAAAATATATATTCTAAATAACCCTTTTGTTCATCTTTAGAATACAGACAATTAAGGAGACATCACCACCTTAACATAGCGTCAGGCTGACTGAGTCTTATCTAAAAGAACGTCAGTTCTCCACTTATTTATGATTACATAGATACAGAAATATCTGCTGAAATTATAAGACCCAATTTTAAGAGACATTTTGGAAGAGGACATATATGAACTTTCATGCACCTTAAACAAAATGGCAACTATAGTGTTCAGAATCTTATATGCATAAGAGGGCTTTTTAAATCCATTTTTTTTCTATTATTATTTTAATGACCCCAATAATCCCGACAATCCAAAAAAGACAATAGGCAACTCCATAAGGAAGTGACGTCACCCGCCTCCTATTGACGCATTGTGTCACAGCAAACGTGACTTTATCAAGGGTAAAGTCACGTTTGCTGTGACACAACGCGTTGGGAGGAGCCAGGTGATGTCACTTCTGGTTTTTTCGGCTGAGACCGGAAGTACTCCATCTGGATAGCAAACACCATCTGGGGACCCCGCAGTTTCCTTTTATCTACTGAGTGTACCAATTTTAACTGTGAGTAACCATATAGGTGGTCAATGGTTTGCTGGCTTTCTGGGACTTTCCTCCTACTTTTTTCACAGAAGACACCTATTTATTTTTTAGATAATCATCACCTATTCATATGGATATTATAGATTCTCCTGACCCCCCCCCCCCCCCCCCGCAACTTGCTGGTGTTTCTCAGGCTTACCATTCTCACTGGCAAGCCTGGGAAAGAATCCAGCGGTTCAGGCAGCTGAACACAGAGGTAAGGGAAGACAACTGAGTGACAGGCAGGCCAGCCAATCATGTGTGCATGTGCGGGGGTTGGGGGGGCTGTCTTTGGACTGTGTGTGAGTTTGTCAGTCACAGTGTCCTCGGGGGAAGGGGGGGTGATCCACCTATAATAGGTAAATAGAGGAGAATACAAATTACATTGGCACTGTACTCTGCATGCCGATCCAGGCATGTGGGCGGATCCCATCTCCATGGTCGTGATGGTGCCTGAGCCTGGACTGGCTTTGTGATTTCAGCAGAGAGAGTCTGAAGTTCCGGGTCGCAGGAGTGCAAAAAAAAAAAAAAATGCACTCATGTGACCCATAGGAGAAGTACAGCCAAATGAACTTTGGCTGTACCTCTCCTTTAACAGCATACAGCCGAGTGTAATCTGAGACCTGAGAGGAAAGAATGGTCACACACCCCTCACAGTCTCATAGGGAAGCATGCATAGCTAAGGCTGTCAATGGCCGTTGATTAGCCGCTGGATCCCTTTTAGAAGCACCGACCCCCCCCCCTCCCTCCCCTCACGCAACTTGCTGGTGTTTCTCAGGCTTATCGTTCTCACCGGTAAGCCCGGGAAAGGATCCGGCGGTTCGGGCAGCTGGACACAGAGGCGAGAGAGAGACAAGCATGCCAGCAAATCATGTGTGCGTGTGAGGGGGTCGGGGGGGGGGGGCTGTCTGTGAACTGTGTGTGTCAGTTTCTCAGTCATCGTGTCCCCGGGGGGGGTGATCTGCCTATAATAGGTAAATTGAGGAAAATTCAAACTACTTTGGCTCTGTACTCTGCATGCGTCGCACATCTTACACAGACACATTCTCCAAAAAAATAAAAAAATAAAAATCATTGTTTTCATGGCGTAACCTCTGTAAATTACAAAATGACTGTCTTCTCCCCGACCATCGCTAATGTCTGCACATCAAAACACAGAGCAATTCTCCTCCTACAAACTCAATCTGATTTCAAAGAAAAAGCTACAATGTGATAGAAAAAGTTCATTTATAAAGCGTCTTCGCGAATCGCTACTTTGTTCTAAGCTGGCAGATCAAGTAGGTTTGCAAAGGTAACCTTCCACCTTCCCCCCCCCCCCCCCACTGTCTCCTGGGAGCTGCACTGATATTATCAATCAAGGGTTCTGTTGATTTATATTTCCTTTGATGTCCTAATAAAAGAATCTGCAAGCGCAGAGTTGTCTGCATGAAGAGCGATAATAAAGTGATTGTAAACTCTTCCATACACCCGGCGAAGGGACAATTCTCAGGTGACACCAGAGGCGTAACTAGAACCTTCAGGGGCCCGGTGCAAGAAACCATGAAGGGGCCCCCCCAGACCCCTGCCCGGGGCCCTTCCCTTCAAGTCTGGGGCTCTTCCCACTGATCCTTCCTGGGGCCCTTTACTCTCCGTAATAAAGGTCCCCGCAACGGGACTCTTTCACAAGTTCTGCAGTGGGCCCCCTTCCTGCCATCTTGGAGCCTCCCCATGGTGGTGGAATGCCAGGGCCCGGTCGAAGTGTGACCTTTGGGATCCTGGAAGTTTGCCCACTGCTGTCAGTAGTTTTTATTTTTTGGTATTTTAATTGTATTATTTTTTATCATTTTATTTTATTTTCTTACAATGTGACTGACTATGACTCTCTGTCCATTCAGAAAAGGAAGGAGCTGGTAAATTACATATTTACAGACCCCTTCCTGGTTCTCTATTGTGACACATCCCCTGCAGCAGCCAGCAGGAGAGGGGAGGGAGCACGGGGGGGGGGGGGGGCAAGCACAGTGTGTGGGAACCAGGGGAGCACAAAGGGGCCCAGAGAGAGCAGAACACAAGTGAACTGGATAGGAGGAGTGGCGGGGGCAGCATACAGAGGAACCAATCTCCTCCATTTTCCTCCTGTTGCTACAGGAGGAAAAAGGAGGACAGTGATTTCTCTACATGCTGCCTCTGCCACCCTCCTATCCAGGTGTACAGGGGAGCCACACAGGCCCCCTAGAGCATGGGGCCCAGTTGCAATTGCAACCCCTGCAGTTACGCCCCTGTGTCACATAGAGATTACCCAGTTCTGGACCATCACACGCAGATATACTGCAGCAGGGCAGCCCTCCTGCGTGAAATGACATACCTGCACTGAGTCTGGGGCGCGTGCCCGCGCTACCAGAGACCCACTTCTGCTGTTGTTGGAAACCGCAAGAGCCAATCAGTGGGTCCAGCAGACCCGATGTTCTCCTGCACACGACGATCGTTCGTGAGAGAGACAGAACGGCGGTCTACGCATGTAAACAAGGCAGATCGCCATTCTGTGAGAGGGGAAAATGGAGATCTTGTGTTTCTGCTAAGCAGGAACACGGATCTCTGTCATCCCCAGTCACCTCCCCCACACAGTCAGAAAGCACTCCCAGGAAACACTGGGGGAAATCTTCCCCCTAGTTTGTAGACGCAATAACTTTTGTGCAAACCAATCAATATACACTTATTGGGATTTTTTTTCTACCAAAAATATGTGGCAGCACCTCCCCCACACGGTTAGCAAGGACTCCCAGGGAACACATTTAGCCTCTTGCCGACCACCTAACGCAGATATACTGCGGCAAGTTGGCTCGGCTGCCGCGAATCGCCATACCCATACATCGCTCCCCGGGAGTGATCGTGGGGGCGTGCACGTGCAGCGATTTGCAAGAGGGGAAGCGGATCTGTGGGACCGGCGGATGCGATTGCCGCCCGGCACCCACAATCACTCCCCAAGGGGACAGAACAGCGGTGTGCCGTTATAAACACAGCAGACTGTTGTTCTGTCAGCAATCAATGCAGAGCTCCTCCTATGTAGGATCAAAGGTCTCTGTGTTGATTCCACAAGCCTATCCCCCCACAGTTAGAAAGCACCCCCTAGGGACACATTTAACCCCTTGATTGCCCCTGGTGTTAACCCCTTCCCTGCCAGTGTCATTAGTACAGTGACAGTGCATATTTGTAGCACTGATTACTGTAGTAATGTCACTGGTACCCCCAAAAGTGTCAAAAATGTCATCCGCAATGTCGCAGTCCCGCAAAAAATCGCACATCGCCGCCATTACTAGTAAAAAAAAATAAATGAATTAATTAAAGTAACATAAATCTTTCCCCTAGTTTGTAAACATGATAACTTTTGCGCAAACCAATCATTATACACTTATTGCGATTTTATTTGACTAAAAATATGTAGCAGAATACAAATTGGCCTAAAATGATGAAAATGTTTGATTTTTAAATTTTTTTTATCGGATTTTTTTATTGGATGTGTTTTATAGCAGAAATTTAAGTTTTCGGCCTTTATAGCGCAAAAAATAAAAACCATAGAGATGATCAAATACCTCCAAAAGAAAGCTCTATTTGTGGGGAAAAAAGGACATCCATTTTTATTTACAGCGTTGCACAACCGCGCAATTGTCAGTTAAAATAATGCAGTGCCTAATCTCAAAAAATGGCCTGGTCATTAGGGGGGTGAAGTGGTTAATGACAAAGGTATTGCCCAATAAACATGCCCATACCAGAAGCGATGAAAAGCACAGAAATATCCCCCTTGGGTTGGGGGAAACGGCAGCTTCCAGAAGCGTTAAACATTTTCTGTGGCCCATAGGGGGCGTACAGGGGTAAATCCATAGAAATCAAAAGCCGGCACACGACCGCTTCTTCTTATGAACCAAAAGTGGTCCAAGGAGGGAGAACAGGGTCATGGACGGCCAAGTCGCATTGATGGAGGTGGGGAGGGAAGGATCATTGATGGAGGTGGGTAGGGAAGGCTCATTGATGAAGGTGGGGAGGGAAGGCTCATTGATGGGGTGGGGGGAGGGAAGACTCATTGATGGAGGTGGGGAGGGAAGGCTCATTGAAGGAGGTGGGGAGGGAAGGCTCATTGATAGAAATGGGAGGAGGAAGGCTCACTGATGGAGGTGGGGAGGGAAGGCTCATTGATGGAGGTGGGAGGAGGAAGGCTCATTGATTGAGGTGGGGAGGGAAGACTCATTGATGGAGGTGGGGAGGGAAGGCTCATTGGTGGAGGTGGGGGAGGGGAGGCTCATTGATAGAGTTTGGGAGGGAAGGCTCATTGATGGAGGTGGGGAGGGAAGGCTCATTGATGGAGATGGGGAGGGAAGGCTCATTGATGGAGGTGGGGAAGGAAGGCTCATTGTTGGAGGTGGGGAGTGAAGGTTCATTGGTGGAGGTGGGGGAGGGGAGGCTCATTGATGGAGTTTGGGAGGGAAGGCTCATTGATGGAGGTGGGGAGGAAAGGCTCATTAATGGAGGTGGGGAGGGAAGGCTAATTGATGGAGATGGGAGGGGGAAGGCTTATTGATGGAGGTGGGGAGGGAAGGATCATTGATGGAGGTGGGGAGGGAAGGCTCATTGATGGAGGTGGGGAGGGAACGCTCATTGATGGAGGTGGGGAGGGAAGACTTATTGATGGAGATGGGAGGAGGAACGGTTATTGATGGAGGTGGGGAGGGAAGGCTAATTGATGGAGGTGGGATGAGGAACGGTCATTGATGGAGGTGGGGAGGGAAGGCTCATTGCAGGAGGCGGGGTGTGAAGGCTCATTTTTGCATGGATGCATTTACATCATCTCGGAAATGCTATCGCATTTCGGCCTAAGCCTTCCTTTATAGCAGGGATCTTCAAACTACGGCCCGCCAGTTTTTGTGGAACTACATATCCCATAAGGCATTGCAAAACTCTGACATTCACAGACATGACTAGGCATGATGGGAATTGTAGTTCCTGAACAACTGGAGAGCCATAGTTTGGAGACGCCTGCTTCATAGCAAGGGGTTCCAGGGGTGAGACCTGAACTGGTTAAACCTTTTAGCTATTTCTCTGAATCACCGACCCTGAAACAGAGAAAAGTGCCATTTTCAAGACTTCGGTCGTCTTTTAATTCAGACCAAATGCTTCCATTTCCAAATTACATTATTCATTCTCACTTCTATCTTTTGATCTGTTCATTTTCATACTGGCGGAGATTAGATGGCCCCAGCGGGGGTTAGAGGGGGTAGCGTGACCCAGGGCTAGGCATGGTGTGATGAGCCCAGACATATTACAGTTTGATGACTAGGATTGCATAATTATGCATATAGGTTATGGAAAAACCCAACGGCGAAATGCAAGATTAATGGCACAATATTGTAAATTGCCATTATCTCAGATGCAGTTGGCAAACAATGCAATAGAGCGACGAGGAACATGAGCTTAATGATCGGTTGCATAATAAGCTGCATTAGATGAGAGATAATATAGAAAGTGTATTAATATCTATAATGTACAGCAGGAGAGCAACTTATTATCCCCAGTGTTAAATATGAAGAGCTGTAACAATTTTGCTGTAGGAGCTTCAACTTTCTGTATTAAAAGAAGGAATTCTAATTTAGAACTGGCAATTTTCACATCATTTTCACATTATTATTATCTCTCGAAAGACACAAAAATGTGTTTTGAATAAAAAAAAACTTCTAAGACTTGAAGGACTACTCTACTCCAAATGAACATTTCAGTTATTGAGTCACCTGCTGACTTATTTTTAAAGCGGAGTTCCAGTCTATTTTGCAACCTTAGTGATTCCTGGAGAGCTCGCTATGCTGATCAACAATTGGGCATTTTCAATTTTTCCCGAGGATCCCTTACCTTATTTTCAGGGCATTTTTGATTGTATTTCCTTCTTCTCCTCCCTTTGTGGCCACGGCCACCGAAATCACTTCCGCCTTTGCATTGCATCCTGGGAGCTGTTTGTCATCACTCCCAGGAGGGTTGAATCAGGAAGAACTCCCAAAACACTCCCTGGAATCAGGAAGAAGGACACAGCAGATTACACTGCGGCTTCAGATGCCCACATCCAAGATGGCCGCGCCCAGACAACGTTTTTAAAAGTAAGATTTTAAATAAAATCCAATACTGTACACCTTGTAAGTATGAGAATAGCGGTTCTGTGAAAGGCGATGGATTAGAATTATAAGGGTAATTTTAGTTAAAAAAGGTATTTGAGGCTGGAACTCCGCTTTAGCCCCAGAGGATTTTGCTGCTCAATGACCAGGCCACTTTTTTCAACTTGGCACTGCTTGACTTTAACTGACAACTGCGCGGTCGTGCGATGCTGTACCCAAACGAAATTTACGTCCTTTTTTCCCCACAAACAGAGTTTTCTTTTGGTGGTATTTGATGACCTCTGCGATTTTTAGTTTTTGCGATATTAATAAAAAAAGGGCAAACATTTTGCGAAAAATTTACATTTTCTACTTTGACTCTTAAAAAATATCCAATATATTCAATTTTTGTCATATATTTAGGCCAAAATGTATTTAGCTACATCTCTTTGACAAAAACATTCTCAATGAGCGTATTTTTAACCACTTTAAGACTGGAAGATTTTACCCCCTTCCTGACCAGGCCATTTTTTGCGATACTTTAACGACTTTACCACCGGAGGATTTTCCTGCTTAACGTCCAGGCCACTTTTTGCAACTTGGCACTGCGCAATTTTATTTGACAATTGCGCGGTCATGCAACACCATACCCAAACAAAATTTACGTCCTTTTTTCCCCCACAAACAGAGCTTTCTTTTGGTGGTATTTGATCACCTCTGCGCTTTTTACTTTTTGCCATATTAAAAAATAAATGAGTGAAAATCTTGCGAAAAAATTGACATTTTCTACTTTGACTGTTAGAAGATATCCAATATATTCAATTTTTGTCATATACAGTGGGTACGGAAAGTATTCAGACCCCCTTAAATTTTTCACTCTTTGTTATATTGCAGCCATTTGCTAAAATCATTTAAGTTCATTCTTCTTCCTCATGAATGTACACATAGCACCCCATACTGACAGAAAAACACAGAATTGTTGACATTGTTGCAGATTTATTAAAAAAGAAAAACTGAAATATCACATGGTCCTAAGTATTCAGACCCTTTGCTCAGTATTTAGTAGAAGCCCCCTTTTGATCTAATACAGCCAGGAGTCTTTTTGGGAAAGATGCAACAAGTCTTTCACACCTGGATTTGGGGATCCTCTGCCATTCCTCCTTGCAGATCCTCTCCAGTTCTGTCAGGTTGGATGGTAAACGTTGGTGGACAGCCATTTTTAGGTCTCTCCAGAGATGCTCAATTGGGTTTAAGTCAGGGCTCTGGCTGGGCCATTCAAGAACAGTCACGGAGTTGTTGTGAAGCCACTCCTTCGTTATTTTAGCTGTGTGCTTAGGGTCATTGTCTTGTTGGAAGGTAAACCTTCGGCCCAGTCTGAGGTCCAGAGCACTCTGGAGAAGGTTTTTGTCCAGGATATCCCTGTACTTGGCCGCATTCATCTTTCCCTCGATTGCAACCAGTCGTCCTGTCCCTGCAGCTGAAAAACACCCCCACAGCATGATGCTGCCACCACCATGCTTCACTGTTGGGACTGTATTGGACAGGTGATGAGCAGTGCCTGGTTTTCTCCACACATACCACTTAGAATTAAGGCCAAAAAGTTCTATTTTGGTCTCATCCGACCAGAGAATCTTATTTCTCACCATCTTGGAGTCCTTCAGGTGTTTTTTAGCAAACTCCATGCGGGCTTTCATGTGTCTTACACTGAGGAGAGGCTTCCGTCGGGCCACTCTGCCATAAAGCCCCGACTGGTGGAGGGCTGCAGTGATGGTTGACTTTCTACAACTTTCTCCCATCTCCTGACTGCATCTCTGGAGCTCAGCCACAGTGATCTTTGGGTTCTTCTTTACCTCTCTCACCAAGGCTCTTCTCCCCCGATAGCTCATGGAGGCCACTGTGCTCTTAGGAACCTTAAGTGCAGCAGAAATCTTTTTGTAACCTTGGCCAGATCTGTGCCTTGCCACAATTCTGTCTCTGAGCTCTTCAGGCAGTTCCTTTGACCTCATGATTCTCATTTGCTCTGACATGCATTGTGATCTGGAAGGTCTTATATAGACAGGTGTGTGGCTTTCCTAATCAAGTCCAATCAATATAATCAAACACAGCTGGACTCAAATGAAGGTGTAGAACCATCTCAAGGATGATCAGAAGAAATGGAAAGCACCTGAGTTAAATATATGAGTGTCACAGCAAAGGGTCTGAATACTTAGGACCATGTGATATTTCAGTTTTTCTTTTTTAATAAATCTGCAACAATGTCAACAATTCTGTGTTTTTCTGTCAGTATGGGGTGCTATGTGTACATTCATGAGGAAGAAGAATGAACTTAAATGATTTTAGCAAATGGCTGCAATATAACAAAGAGTGAAAAATTTAAGGGGGTCTGAATACTTTCCGTACCCACTGTATTTTGGCCAAAATGTATTTAGCTACATGTCTTTGACAAACAAATTCTCAATGAGCGTATTTTTAACCACTTTAAGACTGGAAGATTTTACCCCATTCCTGACCAGGCCATATTTTGCGATTCGGCACTGCATTACTTTAACGGACAATTGCGCGGTCGTGTGACGCTGTACCCAAATTAAATTTACATCCTTTTTTCCCCACAAATAACATTCTCAAAAAAAAAAAAAAAATGTAAAAATCAAAATGTTTTTACATTTTAGGCCAATTTGTTTTCTGCTACATATTTTTGGTTAAAAAAAAATTGCAATAAGCGTATTTTGATTGGTTTGCGCAAAAGTTATCGCGTCTACTAACTACTGGAAAGATTTATGTCATTTATATTGTTTTTTTTTTATTTTTTTACTAGTAATGGCGGCGATCTGCGATTTTTAGCGGGACTGCGACATTGCGACGGACAGATCAGACCCCTAACTGACATTTTTGACACTTTTGGGGGGACCAGTGACATTACTACAGTAATCAGTGCTAAAAATATGCACTGTCACTGTAATAATGACACTGGCAGGGAAGGGGTTAACACAGTGGGTGATCAAGGAGTTAAATGTGAGCCTAGGGGAGAGATTCTAACTGTAAGGGGGCGTGGCTTGTGAAATGATCACAGAGACCTGTGATCCTATATAGAAGGATCACAGGCTCTCTGTGATCATTCCAGGGAGAAGAACGGTCAGCTGTGTTTACAACAGCCGACCGTCCTTCTCTCTCAGCGAAGAGCGATCGTGGGTGTCAGGCGGCAATCGGGGCTGCCTGCCCCGTGCATCGGAGCCCCTGCTGACGAGTGGGGGCGGGAGCCTGCCGCCGCCAGTGTGCGCTCGCCCCCTAGCTGCAGGCCCGACATATACCTTCACGCAGGAGGGCCAGCCTGCCCCAGTATATCTGCAGTCCAGAAGCAGTTAAAGAACTTTAAAATTAAGATTTCCTTAACCGCTGAAGGACCGGAAGATTTTCCCTTCTAAAGCGTAACTCCACTTTTGTTAAGAAAAGAAATATGGAAAATCTCCTGTGGGTGGCACTTTACTGGCACCAAAAAAAGTAGTAGATGGTAAATAGGTAAAAGCTATTTTTATTAATATAAATTGATAAAAGCACTAATACATGAAATGTATAGCAGCTTATGCAATATGATACAAACAAGAATACATGGAGAAACCAAAAATAGCACCATAAGATACAATGGGTTGACATCAATTACTCAACGCGTTTCGGTGCTGAACAGCTCCTTCATGAGGGTTATAACTGAAGTTGACAAACTATATCAAGAGGTGATGTGTAAGCAAAATCCATGTCATAATAAAAGCAATACAAAGACAAATACCAAAGTCCCAGAGGAGTATATCAATACATCCTACCCATCGAGTATAGTGATCGCGGGTGCCCGGCGGCAATTGCGGCGGCTGGCCCCGTGAGTCAGCTATTAGTCAGCTTCCCCGCTGGCTAATGGGGGCGCGCGTGCCCCCAGGGTCGCTCCCGTAGAGCCGAGCCAGCCTGCCACAGTATATCTATGGCGGGCGGTCGGCCCGTGGTTAAATAGACTGTCTGGCATCAACAGGCACTGTGAGCGCACCATTACTGCGCGCATGCGCGTGCCTGGTCACCATTCTATGGGAAATACGCATTCCTGCGTGCCAGACGTCTTACAGGAATTCCTGCACATCTGAATTTTTTTTAACCACTTAAGCCCCGGAGGATTTGGCTGCTCAAAGACCAGAGCCTATTTTGCGATTCGGCACTGTTGACTTTAACGGACAATTGCGCGGTCGTGCAAGGCTGTACCTAAACGAAATTGACGTCCTTTTTTCCCCACAAACAGAGCTTTCTTTTGGTGGTATTTGATCACCTGTGCGATTTTTTTTTTTTTGCGCTATAAACAAAAAAAGAGCGACATTTTTGAAAAAAATAACAATATTTTTCACATATTTTTATATGAAATTGTCAAAAAAAAAAAAAAAAGGTAAAAATCTAATTGTTTTAACATTTTAGGCCAATTTGTTCTCTGCTACATATTTTTGGTAAAAAAAAAATCGCAATAAGCGTATTTTGATTGGTTTGCGCAAAAGTTATTGCGTTTATTAACTAAGGGAAAGATTTCTGTCATTTTTATTGTTTTTTTTTTTTAACGAACAATGGCGGCGATCTGCGATTTTTTTTGCGGGACTGCGACATTGCGGCGGACAGATCGGACCCCTAACTGTCATTTGTGACACTTTTGGGGGTACCAGTGACATTACTACAGTAATCAGTGCTAAAAATATGCACTGTTACTGTAATAATGCCATTGGCAGGGAAGGGGTTAACTTTATTAGCGATCAAGGGGTTAAGTGTGTCCCTAGGGGCGTGATTCTAACTAAGGGGGGGCGTGGCTTGTGATGTAACCACAGAGACATACGATCCTACATAGCAGGATCGTATGATCTCTGCAGTTACACCAGGGAGAATGACAGGCGGTTGTGTTTACATCAGCCGCCTGCCTTTCTCCCTCTCCAGCGGGAGATCGCGAGTGACCGGCGGACATCGGAGCCACCGGGTCACTCGCGCGAGATTGGCAGTGAACGAGCGGGGGTGGGAGCGCGCCTCCAGCGGTGCACGTTCGAACTCTATTGACTCATGGGCGAGTGAGGTACAGATACGTCACTTTGCCCAGGAGGGGCTGATCGCCGCAGTATATGTACTTGCGGCTGTCGGCAAGTGGTTAAGGATTCAGGGATGGCACACATGCATCTTGTGATGGAGACTAAGCGGAGTCAGACTTTTGTATAGAGGAAGAGTTACTCCACCACCATCTGACATTTCAATGTAAATTAATAAAAAAAAAAATTATTGACAATTTTGCATTACTTTACTTTACATCCCTCTGTTATTATTGGGTCTATTTGGCGCTGTCACACTTTGTATGACATTTGCTCATTTTTTTTGAGACACAGCACGGGTTGATTTACCAAAGGCAAATAGACTGCGTGCTCTGCAAGTGCAGTTGCTCCAGAGCTTAGTCAATGAGCAGAAGTTCATTTCTGCTATCATCAAATTATGTGCAAGCAAAAATGCAGTTTTTTTTTTTTTTTATTTTCCTTGGACGTGATTGGGTATTCTTTGCAAAGTGAAGCTTTACCTCATTTACTAAGCTCTGGAGCAACTGCACAATCTATTAGCCTTTAGTAAATCAACCCCCAAGAGTTTTTTTGGCGATATTTAATCACAACTGTTCTTTTTTTTTTTTCTCCTTCACTGATATGTGCTGATGAGGCGGCGCTGATGGGCACTGATGAGGCAGCACTGATGAGGAGGCATTGATATGAGACACTGAGATGGGCACTGATAGGCACAACTGATGAGCACAGATAGGCGGCACTGATGGGCACTGAAAGACGGCACTAAAGGGTACTGATAGGTGGCACTGATAGGCACTGACAAGGCTACATTGATATGCAGCACTGATGGGTGGCAATGATGAGGCGGCACTGATGAGGCTGCATTGATAGATGGAATTGATAGATGGAACTGATTGGCACATATAGGTGGCACTGTTGGACACTGAAAGACACCACTGTTGGGCACTGATAGGCAGCACTGATGGGCACTGATAGGTGGCACTGATGTGCACTAATGAGGCGGCACTGATAGGCATTGATGAGGCTGCATTGATATGCGACACTGATGGGCACTGATAGGTGGAACTGATGAGCACTTAAAGGCACCACTGATGAACACTGGTAGGCACCACTAAAAGTGGCACTGATGGCCACTGATAGGTGGCACTAATGGGCACTAATAGCCGGTAACACTGATCGGAACTGATAGGCAGCACTGATGGGCACAGTTGGGGCTGCACTGATCAGGATGATCAATGCCCTGATTATCAGTGTTAATGTCCCCTGTCACAGTTGCTGGTTGCTGTGACAGTGCGTGAGGAAAGGAATGCCGATAACCGGAAAGTGTGTTACATTGTGATCAGCGGTGATTGGCGCTTTACCCTGACCTGTGATCAGCTGTGATTGGTGCTTTACCCCGATCTGTGATCAGCTGTGATTGGTGCTTTACCCCGATCTGTGATCAGCTGTGATTGGTGCTTTACCCCGATCTGTGATCAGCTGTGATTGGTGCTTTACCCCGATCTGTGATCAGCTGTGATTGGTGCTTTACCCCAACCTGTGATCAGCTGTGATTGGTGCTTTACCCCAACCTGTGATCAGCTGTGATTGGTGCTTTACCCCAACCTGTGATCAGCTGTGATTGGTGCTTTTCCCCGATCTGTGATCAGCTGTGATTGGTGCTTTACCCCGACCTGTGATCAGCTGTGATTGGTGCTTTACCCCGATCTGTGATCAGCTGTGATTGGTGCTTTACCCTGACCTGTGCTCAGCTGTGATTGGTGCTTTACCCCAACCTGTGATCAGCTGTGATTGGTGCTTTACCCCGATCTGTGATCAGCTGTGATTGGTGCTTTACCACAACCTGTGATCAGCTGTGATTGGTGCTTTACCCCGATCTGTGATCAGCTGTGATTGGTGCTTTACCCCAACCTGTGATCAGCTGTGATTGGTGCTTTACCCTGATCTGTGATCAGCTGTGATTGGTGCTTTACCCCGACCTGTGCGCAGCTGTGATTGGTGCTTTACCCCAACCTGTGATCAGCTGTGATTGATGCTTTACCCTGACCTGTGCTCAGCTGTGATTGGTGCTTTACCCCGACCTGTGTTTAGCTGTGTCCAAAGCATACAGCAATCCCAACCTGTTGAATGCATGCCACAGGGGGGCGCTTGAGGGGGAATGGTTCTGAGAGGGTGTCCATAAATGTCCTCCCAGAACCATGCCCCCTCTGGCGCCCCAGGGCTACTGCGCTGTAGCCCTCTTTTGTCTATAGCGCGGATGGGAAGAGGTTAAATTCAAAGCATTGGCGGGGAAAACCAAAAAGCCGACTTTGCATACTTATCTGTGCATCTTGCCCAGAGTTCCTTTCAAAAGCTAACTTTTTTTTATTTTTATTAAGTGCTACAGAAGAATAAAATACATGGAGTGAAAACAATGGAGAGCCATCGATAAAAAATACAGCGCAGTAAAGCCGTTGATTTGACTGAGACATATCGTAGAAGTCGATGGCGGTTTTTGCTGGAGGTAAAAGACCATGAATGAAGGCATCTAATAAACTTTTACAGGAGACTAAAAAGCGCCGTAGTACGAGACATTAATCATTCTCAACACAGTTTAGTTTTTCCCCTGTCTGTTCCAGCGCAGACAATATAAATATTCTAAATATATATGTACCAATGCGCTGTCAGAGCTTTTGCTTACATCAAGGCCGCATACATTACGCCGTACCTGATGTTTACATATTGCGGATATTTACCTGCCGCTCAACACACAATTAAGGCTTGGGGTTTTTTTTTTTTTTTTGGCTGCACCATTATACCCAAATTACATAATGATTTATTTTCAGAAAATTGAGATTTTAAAGCTGTGAAATAAAAAAATGATAGCAGCTATTGTTTTGAGCGGCGATACAGAAATGAACAAAAAGGAGCAGATTTGGGTTTTCTGCAATAAAAATACCATTTGTAAAAAAAAAACAAAAAACAAATGTGAGAATAAAAACATTCTTCGGCTTCTCTGCAGAGCGTTAGACAAAGTAAACATTTTGTTTTAGTGGTTGTTAGTGATGTGCGCTGGTGACGTCAGAGCCCTATAAAAGAGCTGCCAAACTCAGATAGAAGTTAGCCAGAGAGATTCCAAGGTTACTCATTGGCTGCCTCGGTGTAGCTGGTAGAATAACGAGCTTGCAAGTGAGAGACTGTGGGTTTGACTCCCTGGTCTGCGGGTGATTGATATTCACTTCCTTTTAAGCCTTTAAAATGAGGACTTGTGACTTTTCCTGTTCATATGCAGGGCCGGCCTTTGGGGTGTGTGAGCTGTGCAGCCGCAGGGCGCCATGGGCAACAGGGGCGCCTGCACCATGCCCACAGCCCCTGCATCATGCCCACAGCCCCTGCATCTCCTGTACCATGCCCACAGCCCCTGCCTGTACCATGTCTGCAGCCCCTGCATCTCCCGCAGCCCCTGCATCATGCCCGCAGCCCCTGCATCTCCTGTACCATGCCCACAGCCCCTGCCTGTACCATGTCTGCAGCCCCTGCATCTCCCGCAGCCCCTGCATCATGCCCGCAGCCCCTGCATCTCCTGTACCATGCCCGCAGCCCCTGCATCTCCTGTACCGTGCCCGCATCCCCTGCATCTCTCTCTTTGTTACAAATATTTTTTTCCTCTTTGTGTATGGTTAGGTGACCAGGGGGCGAGGGGTGAGGGTGGGGGGCGCCACAAGATTAGCTTGCACAGGGAACCTGAAAACTTAAGGCCGGCCCTGTTTGTATGTTCGCTAGAACATTTTCCCTGGTCGAGGTGTTCTGGTGCGAACCGAACAGGGGGGTGTTTGGCTCATCACTGAGTGGTTGTTGCTCTTATATAATACAAGGAATTCTTCTATGTCAATGTTAGGCTTATACCTTATACAGAAGGATCAGATGAAGACAGGAAAGAAGGGGGAAGGGTAGAAGGGGGATATTCATTATTGCCCCAGGAAGTTGGTTAGGGAAAATTCTGCCAAAATGTAGCTGTTACTTTGTTGGATTACCCACTCTCCTACGGGCACTTTCACCCCCTTCCTGCCCAGGCCAATTTTCAGCTTTCAGCGCATTTTGAATGACAATAACAACGCTGTACCCAATCAAAATGTTTATCATTATTTTGAGACAGATAGAGCTTCCCTTTGGTGGTATTTAATCACCACTTGTTTTTTTTTTTTTATTTTTTGCTAAACAAACGAAAAACCTTTTCATAGTTTTTTTTATAAAATTTTGCAAACAGGTAAACATTCTCCTTCACTGATGTGCACTGATGAGGCTGCACTGATAGACACTGATAGGCTGAACTGATAGACACTGCACTGATGAGGTGGCATGGATGGGCACTATTTGAGCAGCACTGATGGGCATTGATGAGGAGGCACTGATGAGGCTACACTGATGGTCACTGATGAGGCAGCACTAATTGCCACTGATTAGGCGTCACTGGTGAGGCTGCACTGATAAGTGGCACTGATGGGCACTGACAGGTGGCACTAATGGGCACTAATAAGTGGCAAAGATAGGCGGCACAGATAGATGGCACTGACTGGCATTGATAGGCAGCACTGATGGGCACTGATAGGTGGCATTGATAAGTGGAAATGATAGGCATAGGCACTGATAGGCTGCACTGATGGGCACTGACAGGCTGCACTGATGGGCACTGACAGGCTGCACTGATGATGCGGCACTGATAGGCACTGATGAGGCAGCACTGATGGTCACTGATGAGTAGGCACTGATGAGGCTGCACTGATGGGCAACACAGATGGGGCAGCACTAATTGACCTTGATTAGGCGGTATTAATGAGGAGGCCCTAATGAGGCTGCACTCATAGGTGGCACTGATGGGCACTGAAAGGGGGCACTGATGGGCACTAATAGGCACTGACAGGCTACACTGATGGGCACTGACAGGCAGCACACTGATTGGCACTGGTTGGCAGCACTGGTGGGCACTGATTGGCAGCACTGGTGGGCACTTTTGGGGCTGCACTGATAATCAGTGTAGATGTCTCCTCTGTGGATTTACCAGTTATCAGCTCTCCTCTCCTCATACTCTGTCAGCTCTGTCAGCATGAGGAGAGGAATGCAGATAACCAGCAAATCCACAGAGGAGACATCTACACTGATTATCAGTGCAGTCCCAACAGTGCCCACCAGTGCTGCCAATCAGTGCCCACCAGTGCTGCCAATCAGTTTGCTGCCTGTCAGTGCCCATCAGTGTAGCCTGTCAGTGCCAATTTACACTGTGATCAGCTGTGATTGGACAAAGCTGATTACGTGGTAAAGAGGTGCTGTGATTGGCTCTTTACCATGATTGTGATCAGCTGCGTCTCAAGGACACAGTGATGGGCACTAGTAGGTAGCACTGATAGGTGGCACTGATGGGCACTGGTAGGTTACACTGATGGGTACTGGTAGGTGACACTGATGGGCAGCACTGATGATGGGGCATTAGTTGGCACTGATAGGTGGCACTGGTGGACTTCGATAGGTGGCACTGGTGGGCACTGATAGGTGGTACTGGTGGGCACTGGTAGGTGGCACTGGTGGGCACTGGTAGGTGGCACAGCTGGGCACACATGAGGCAGCAGTGTCTTTTCCTCTGCGGGACTGATATCCCTCTGACAGCAGCCGGCGATCGACTTTTCCTTTCCTCCTCATGCTGTCAGCATGAGGAAAAAAAGGACGATTACCGGATCTGTTTTCAACACATGATTGGCTGACAGCTGATCACGTGGTAAGGGGTCGGGACCGGCCCTTTACTCATGTGAACAGCCGAGTCTCATGAACTCAATGATCACAGAGCGAGCCGCGTGCACCCCACAGGGAGCGCGCAGGCAGCTCATTGCACGGGAGGACGTAAATGGACGCCCTCCCGGCAATTTAAGCCCATGCTGTAGCTGTCTTTTGACTATAGTGCGGGCAGGAACAGGTTAAATTTTTTATTGGAAGTGATTTATAGCAGAAAGTAAAAAATATTGTTTTTTTTTTTTTTTTTCAGAATTGTCGCTCTTTTTTTGTTTATAGCCCAAAAAATAAAAATCGCACAGGTGATCAAATACCACCAAAAGAAAGCTCTGTTTGTGGGGAAAAAAAGGACATTAAATTTTTTAGGGTACAGTGTCGCACGACCGTGCAATTTTCCATTAACCACTTAAGCCCCGGAAGATTTTACCCCCTTCCTGACCAGGGGGTATTTTGCGATTCGGCACTGCGTGACTTTAACGGACAATTGTTCGGTCGTGTGACGCTGTACCCAAATGAATTTCACGTCCTTTTTTTCCCACAAACAGAGCTTTCTTTTGGTGGTATTTGATCACCTGTGCGATTTTTACTTTTTGCGCTATAAACAAAAAAAGAGCGACAATTTTGCAAAAATAACAATATTTTTCACATTTTTTTATATGAAATTCCCCACAAAAAAAAAAAGTAAAAATCTAAATTTTTTAACGTTTTGGGACAATTTTTTTTTTTACCATATGTTTGGTAAAAAAAAAAAAATCGCAAAAAAAGCGTATTTTGATTGGTTTGCGCAAAAGTTATTGCATTTACTAACAAAGGGAAAGATTTTTGTCATTTTTGTTGTTTTTTTTTTAACGCTAATGGCGGCGATCTGCGATTTTTTTTGCGGGACTGCGACATTGCGGCGGACAGATCGGACCCTTGACTGACATTTTTGACACTTTTGGGGTTACCAGTGACATTACTGCAGTAATCAGTGCTATAAATATGC
>NC_138770.1:682600552-682690349 GCF_965119305.1 Pelophylax lessonae | reverse complement strand
TGCTGTGTGGTGTGGGATTGGAGATAGGCAGGTGTCAGTGATCCACATCCATTTTTCTGTGTGTGAGCTGCAGTGAACACAATCTTTTTGGGCTGCAGTGAACACAATCTTTTTGGGCTGCAGTGAACACAATCTTTTTGGGCTGCAGTGAACAACATCCTTTTTGGGGTGCAGTGAACACAATCTTTTTGGGTGCAGTGAACAAAATCCTTTGTGGGGTGCAGTGAACACAATCTTTTTGGGGTGCAGTGAACACAATCTTTTTGGGGTGGAGTGAACAACATCCTTTTTGGGGTGCAGTGAACAAAATCCTTTTTGGGGTGCAGTGAACAAAATCATTTTTGGGGTGCAGTGAACACAATCTTTTTGGGGTGCAGTGAACACAATCTTTGTGGGGTGCAGTGAACACAATCTTTTTGGGGTGGAGTGAACAACATCCTTTTTGGGGTGCAGTGAACAACATCCTTTTGGGGTGCAGTGAACACAATCTTTTTGGGGTGCAGTGAACACAATCTTTGTGGGGTACAGTGAACAGAATCTTTGTGGGGTGCAGTGAACACAATCTTTGGGGGGTACAGTGAACACAATCTTTGTGAGGTGCAGTGAACACAATCTTTGTGGACACAATCGGGTGCAGTGAACACAATCATTGTGGGGTGCAGTGAACTCCAAGTTGTTGGGGTTCATCTCATACTTCTGAAGGTTTGAGGGTGCTGCCTGTTCCATACTCCCCCTACTCCTAGCCTTTTAGGGGTACAAACAATAGTAATTGGGGCCTAGTGTGGTTGTGTACGTGTGATATACATACACTTTTTTGGGATCATATTTTCTATTCCGCTATTTAATCAAAAACCTCTGGGGATCAGTTAAATTGGGGGATAGTCTGTGTTGGTACGTGTGAGAGAGATCCACCTTTCCAAGTTGTTGGGGTTCATCTCATACTTCTGAAGGTTTGAGGGTGCTGCCTGTTCCATACTCCCCCTACTCCTAGCCTTTTAGGGGTACAAACAATAGTAATTGGGGCCTAGTGTGGTTGTGTACGTGTGATATACATACACTTTTTTGGGATCATATTTTCTATTCCGCTATTTAATCAAAAACCTCTGGGGATCAGTTAAATTGGGGGATAGTCTGTGTTGGTACGTGTGAGAGAGATCCACCTTTCCAAGTTGTTGGGGTTCATCTCATACTTCTGAAGGTTTGAGGGTGCTGCCTGTTCCATACTCCCCCTACTCCTAGCCTTTTAGGGGTACAAACAATAGTAATTGGGGCCTAGTGTGGTTGTGTACGTGTGATATACATACACTTTTTTGGGATCATATTTTCTATTCCGCTATTTAATCAAAAACCTCTGGGGATCAGTTAAATTGGGGGATAGTCTGTGTTGGTACGTGTGAGAGAGATCCACCTTTCCAAGTTGTTGTGGTTCATCTCATACTTCTGAAGGTTTGAGGGTGCTGCCTGTTCCATACTCCCCCTACTCCTAGCCTTTTAGGGGTACAAACAATAGTAATTGGGGCCTAGTGTGGTTGTGTACGTGTGATATACATACACTTTTTTGGGATCATATTTTCTATTCCGCTATTTAATCAAAAACCTTTGGGGATCAGTTAAATTGGGGGATAGTCTGTGTTGGTACGTGTGAGAGAGATCCACCTTTCCAAGTTGTTGGGGTTCATCTCATACTTCTGAAGGTTTGAGGGTGCTGCCTGTTCCATACTCCCCCTACTCCTAGCCTTTTAGGGGTACAAACAATAGTAATTGGGGCCTAGTGTGGTTGTGTACGTGTGATATACATACACTTTTTTGGGATCATATTTTCTATTCCGCTATTTAATCAAAAACCTCTGGGGATCAGTTAAATTGGGGGATAGTCTGTGTTGGTACGTGTGAGAGAGATCCACCTTTCCAAGTTGTTGGGGTTCATCTCATACTTCTGAAGGTTTGAGGGTGCTGCCTGTTCCATACTCCCCCTACTCCTAGCCTTTTAGGGGTACAAACAATAGTAATTGGGGCCTAGTGTGGTTGTGTACGTGTGATATACATACACTTTTTTGGGATCATATTTTCTATTCCGCTATTTAATCAAAAACCTCTGGGGATCAGTTAAATTGGGGGATAGTCTGTGTTGGTACGTGTGAGAGAGATCCACCTTTCCAAGTTGTTGGGGTTCATCTCATACTTCTGAAGGTTTGAGGGTGCTGCCTGTTCCATACTCCCCCTACTCCTAGCCTTTTAGGGGTACAAACAATAGTAATTGGGGCCTAGTGTGGTTGTGTACGTGTGATATACATACACTTTTTTGGGATCATATTTTCTATTCCGCTATTTAATCAAAAACCTTTGGGGATCAGTTAAATTGGGGGATAGTCTGTGTTGGTACGTGTGAGAGAGATCCACCTTTCCAAGTTGTTGGGGTTCATCTCATACTTCTGAAGGTTTGAGGGTGCTGCCTGTTCCATACTCCCCCTACTCCTAGCCTTTTAGGGGTACAAACAATAGTAATTGGGGCCTAGTGTGGTTGTGTACGTGTGATATACATACACTTTTTTGGGATCATATTTTCTATTCCGCTATTTAATCAAAAACCTCTGGGGATCAGTTAAATTGGGGGATAGTCTGTGTTGGTACGTGTGAGAGAGATCCACCTTTCCAAGTTGTTGGGGTTCATCTCATACTTCTGAAGGTTTGAGGGTGCTGCCTGTTCCATACTCCCCCTACTCCTAGCCTTTTAGGGGTACAAACAATAGTAATTGGGGCCTAGTGTGGTTGTGTACGTGTGATATACATACACTTTTTTGGGATCATATTTTCTATTCCGCTATTTAATCAAAAACCTTTGGGGATCAGTTAAATTGGGGGATAGTCTGTGTTGGTACGTGTGAGAGAGATCCACCTTTCCAAGTTGTTGGGGTTCATCTCATACTTCTGAAGGTTTGAGGGTGCTGCCTGTTCCATACTCCCCCTACTCCTAGCCTTTTAGGGGTACAAACAATAGTAATTGGGGCCTAGTGTGGTTGTGTACGTGTGATATACATACACTTTTTTGGGATCATATTTTCTATTCCGCTATTTAATCAAAAACCTCTGGGGATCAGTTAAATTGGGGGATAGTCTGTGTTGGTACGTGTGAGAGAGATCCACCTTTCCAAGTTGTTGGGGTTCATCTCATACTTCTGAAGGTTTGAGGGTGCTGCCTGTTCCATACTCCCCCTACTCCTAGCCTTTTAGGGGTACAAACAATAGTAATTGGGGCCTAGTGTGGTTGTGTACGTGTGATATACATACACTTTTTTGGGATCATATTTTCTATTCCGCTATTTAATCAAAAACCTCTGGGGATCAGTTAAATTGGGGGATAGTCTGTGTTGGTACGTGTGAGAGAGATCCACCTTTCCAAGTTGTTGGGGTTCATCTCATACTTCTGAAGGTTTGAGGGTGCTGCCTGTTCCATACTCCCCCTACTCCTAGCCTTTTAGGGGTACAAACAATAGTAATTGGGGCCTAGTGTGGTTGTGTACGTGTGATATACATACACTTTTTTGGGATCATATTTTCTATTCCGCTATTTAATCAAAAACCTTTGGGGATCAGTTAAATTGGGGGATAGTCTGTGTTGGTACGTGTGAGAGAGATCCACCTTTCCAAGTTGTTGGGGTTCATCTCATACTTCTGAAGGTTTGAGGGTGCTGCCTGTTCCATACTCCCCCTACTCCTAGCCTTTTAGGGGTACAAACAATAGTAATTGGGGCCTAGTGTGGTTGTGTACGTGTGATATACATACACTTTTTTGGGATCATATTTTCTATTCCGCTATTTAATCAAAAACCTCTGGGGATCAGTTAAATTGGGGGATAGTCTGTGTTGGTACGTGTGAGAGAGATCCACCTTTCCAAGTTGTTGGGGTTCATCTCATACTTCTGAAGGTTTGAGGGTGCTGCCTGTTCCATACTCCCCCTACTCCTAGCCTTTTAGGGGTACAAACAATAGTAATTGGGGCCTAGTGTGGTTGTGTACGTGTGATATACATACACTTTTTTGGGATCATATTTTCTATTCCGCTATTTAATCAAAAACCTTTGGGGATCAGTTAAATTGGGGGATAGTCTGTGTTGGTACGTGTGAGAGAGATCCACCTTTCCAAGTTGTTGGGGTTCATCTCATACTTCTGAAGGTTTGAGGGTGCTGCCTGTTCCATACTCCCCCTACTCCTAGCCTTTTAGGGGTACAAACAATAGTAATTGGGGCCTAGTGTGGTTGTGTACGTGTGATATACATACACTTTTTTGGGATCATATTTTCTATTCCGCTATTTAATCAAAAACCTCTGGGGATCAGTTAAATTGGGGGATAGTCTGTGTTGGTACGTGTGAGAGAGATCCACCTTTCCAAGTTGTTGGGGTTCATCTCATACTTCTGAAGGTTTGAGGGTGCTGCCTGTTCCATACCCCCCCCTACTCCTCATCTAGCCTTTTAGGGGTACAAACAATAGTAATTGGGGCCTAGTGTGGTTGTGTACGTGTGATATACATACACTTTTTTGGGATCATATTTTCTATTCCGCTATTTAATCAAAAACCTTTGGGGATCAGTTAAATTGGGGGATAGTCTGTGTTGGTACGTGTGAGAGAGATCCACCTTTCCAAGTTGTTGGGGTTCATCTCATACTTCTGAAGGTTTGAGGGTGCTGCCTGTTCCATACCCCCCCTACTCCTCATCTAGCCTTTTAGGGGTACAAACAATAGTAATTGGGGCCTAGTGTGGTTGTGTACGTGCGAGATACATACACTTTTTTTGATCATATTTCCTATTCCGCTATTCAATAAAAACCTTTGAGGATCAATTGAATTGCGGGATAGTCTGTGTCGGTACGTGTGAGAGAGATCCACCTTTCCAAGTTGTTGGGGTTCATCTCATACTTCTGAAGGTTTGAGGGTGCTGCCTGTTCCATACCCCCCCTACTCCTCATCTAGCCTTTTAGGGGTACAAACAATAGTAATTGGGGCCTAGTGTGGTTGTGTACGTGCGAGATACATACACTTTTTTTGATCATATTTCCTATTCCGCTATTCAATAAAAACCTTTGAGGATCAATTGAATTGCGGGATAGTCTGTGTCGGTACGTGTGAGAGAGATCCACCTTTCCAAGTTGTTGGGGTTCATCTCATACTTCTGAAGGTTTGAGGGTGCTGCCTGTTCCATACCCCCCCTACTCCTCATCTAGCCTTTTAGGGGTACAAACAATAGTAATTGGGGCCTAGTGTGGTTGTGTACGTGCGAGATACATACACTTTTTTTGATCATATTTCCTATTCCGCTATTCAATAAAAACCTTTGAGGATCAATTGAATTGCGGGATAGTCTGTGTCGGTACGTGTGAGAGAGATCCACCTTTCCAAGTTGTTGGGGTTCATCTCATACTTCTGAAGGTTTGAGGGTGCTGCCTGTTCCATACCCCCCCTACTCCTCATCTAGCCTTTTAGGGGTACAAACAATAGGAATTGGGGCCTAGTGTGGTTGTGTACGTGCGAGATACATACACTTTTTTTGATCATATTTCCTATTCCGCTATTCAATAAAAACCTTTGAGGATCAATTGAATTGCGGGATAGTCTGTGTCGGTACGTGTGAGAGAGATCCACCTTTCCAAGTTGTTGGGGTTCATCTCATACTTCTGAAGGTTTGAGGGTGCTGCCTGTTCCATACTCCCCCTACTCCTCATCTAGCCTTTTAGGGGTACAAACAATAGTAATTGGGGCCTAGTGTGGTTGTGTACGTGTGATATACATACACTTTTTTTGGATCATATTTTCTATTCCGCTATTCAATAAAAACCTTTCTAGGGCAAGATCTTAAATTACAGAAATATGAGGAGACCGTCAAATAAGGGCCGTGGCCTGGGTCGTGGTGCTGCTGGTAGAGCTCCTGTTGCAAGGAGAGGACATGGTCGATCTGTGCCAGCTACACGCACAAGTGAAACACCTTCCTCAAGTGTGAGTAGGCGACAGAACCTGCATCAGTATTTGGTAGGGCATCAAACGCCCCTAGAAGTGATGAGGCCAGAACAAGTTGAGGCGATAGTAGATTGGTTTGCTGCTGACAGTGCCTCCAGTTCCTTCACATTGTCTCCCACCCAGTCTACTGCAGAAAGGTCAGAGTTGGCACCTGCAGCCAATGTCCAACCGTCTTTCACCTCACCCCCTTGCAAATCAGGCCAGCAGTCTGAGCCCCAAGCCATACAGCAGTCTCTTATTCTTTTTGAGGACTCTGTCAGCAGGGTTTCCCAGGGCCATCCACCTAGCCCTGCCCCAGAAGTGGAAGAGATTGAGTGCAGCGATGCCCAACCACTTATTTCTCAAGATGAGTACATGCAAGGATCATCGCAGCACGTCTCCGATGATGACGAAACGCAGGTGCCAACTGCTGCGGCGTTCAGCATTGTGGAGACCGACAAGGAGGGCAGGGGTGAAGACTGGGTGGAAGATGATGTGGAGGACGATGAGGTCCTCGACCCCACATGGAATGAACGTCATGCAGGTGAACTGAGTAGTTTGGAGGAAGAGGCGGTGGTCGCACAGAGCCACCAGCACAGCAGAAGAGGGAGCAGGGTGCAGAAGCGGAGCGGCCGTGCCCTAGACACTACGCCCGCTACTGCCCAACGCAGCAAGGGAACGAGCGCACCAAAGTCAGCTCAAAGGAGTTCTCTAGCGTGGAAGTTCTTTAGAAAATGTGCTGATGACAGGACACGAGTGGTTTGCACCCTGTGCAATCAGAGCTTGAAGCGAGGCATGAACCTTCTCAACCTGAGCACAACCTGCATGATCAGGCATCTAAGTGCAAAGCACGAGCTGCAGTGGAGTACACACCTTCAAAACCAAGAAACGTCTCTGGCTCATCCTGCTTCCTCTTCTGCTGCAGTCTCGGCCGCTCCAGCCACATCTGTAGTGATACCGGCACCTGCCACCCCGCAAACAGACGATCTGTCAGCAACACCACCACCTGGGTCACCAACAACCATCTCCACAATGTCCCGTGGAAGCGTTCAGCTTTCCATCTCCCAAACACTTGAGAGGAAGAGGAAGTACCCCCCTACCCACCCGCGATCCCTGGCCCTGAATGCCAGCATTTCAAAATTATTGGCCTTTGAAATGCTGTCATTCCGTCTGGTGGAGACGCACAGTTTTAAAAACCTTATGTCGGTGGCTGTCCCACAGTACGTCGTGCCCAGCCGCCACTACTTTTCCAGGCAAGCCATCCCTTCCCTGCACAACCAAGTGGGGGAAAAAATCAGGTGTGCACTGCGCAACGCCATCTGTGCCAAGGTCCACCTAACTACGGATACGTGGACCAGTAAGCACGGTCAGGGGCGTTATATCTCCCTAACGGCACACTGGGTAAATGCAGTGGCGGATGGGCCTGAGGCGGATAGCAATTTGGCGCATGTCCTTCCACCACCGAGGATTGCAGGGCGCTTCAGTTTGCCTCCTGTTCCTAACTCCTCCTACTCCGCTTCCTCATCCTCTACCGCCTCCTCATCCGGACAGCGTAACACCTTCACCACCAACTTCAGCACGGCCAGGGGTAAACGACAGCAGGCAGTTTTACAACTTGCCTGTTTGGGGGACAAACCACACACCGCGCAGGAGTTGTGGAGGAGCATGGAACAGCAGACAAATGAGTGGTTGCTGCCAGCGAGCCTCAAGCCCGGCCTGGTGGTGTGCGATAACGGGCGAAATCTCATAGCAGCTCTGGGCCTAGCCGGTTTGACGCACATCCCTTGCCTGGCGCATGTGCTGAATTTGGTGGTGCAGAGGTTCCTTAAAAACTACCCCGATATGTCAGAGCTGCTGCAGAAAGTGCGGGCCGTTTGTGCGCACTTTCGGCGTTCTCACCCTGCTGCTGCTCGCCTGGCAGCGCTGCAGCGTAACTTCGGCCTTCCCGCTCACCGCCTCATATGTGACGTGCCCACAAGGTGGAACTCCACCTTGCACATGCTGGAAAGACTGTGCGAGCAGCAGCAGGCCATAGTGGAGTTTCAGCTGCAGCACGCACGCGTGAGTCGCTCTGCGGAACAGCACCACTTCACCACCAATAACTGGGCCTCCATGCGAGACCTGTGTGCCTTGTTGCGCTGTTTTGAGTACTCCACCAACATGGCCAGTGGCAATGACGCCGTTCTCAGCTTAACTATCCCACTTCTATGCCTCCTTGAAAAAACAATTCGGGCGATGATGGAAGAGGATGTGGCACAGGATGAGGAGGAGGAGGAGGATGAAGAGGTAACATTTCCAAGGCTTTCAGGGCAGTCATTCGCAAGGGGCTCCGAGGGTGGGTTCCTGCACACGCAAACGCCAGGGACGCAATTGTCCAGCAGGGGCACAGTTCTGGAGGATGAGGAGGATGAGGAGGAGGAGGAGCTGGAGGAGGAGATGGAACCATGTTCACAGCAGGGTGGCACCCAGGCCAGCTCATGGCCATCACTGGTGCGTGGCTGGGGGGATACAGAGGACACGGACCATACACCTCCCACAGAGGACAGCCTTTCGTTGCCTCTGGGCAGCCTGGCACACATGAGCGATTACATGCTGCAGTGTCTCCACAACGACCGCCGAGTTGCCCACATTCTAACTTGTGCTGATTACTGGGTGGCCACGCTGCTGGATCCCCGTTACAAGGACAACGTACCGTCCTTAATTCACTCACTGGAGCGCGATCGCAAGATGCGCGAGTACAAGCGCACGCTGGTAGACGCCATGCTGCTGGCATTCCCATCTGACAGCGGGGCCACAGTGGAAGCACAAGGCAGAGGAGGAGGAGGAGGAGGTCGCCAACGCAACCAGGGCACCGCCAGCACCTCAGAAGGCAGGGTTAGCATGGCCGAAATGTGGAAAAGCTTTGTCAGCACGCCACAACAAACAGCAGCACCAGCAGCTCAGATGGAACGTCTTAGCAGGAGGCAGCATTTTACCAACATGGTGGAGCAGTATGTGTGCACACGCCTACATGTAGTGAATGACGGGTCTGCCCCCTTCAACTTCTGGGTCTCCAAATTGGGCACATGGCCTGAGCTTGCCCTTTACGCCTTGGAGGTGCTGGCGTGCCCTGCAGCCAGTGTATTATCTGAACGGGTATTTAGCACGGCTGGGGGCGTTATAACAGACAAGCGCAGCCGCCTGTCCAGAGACAATGTGGACAAGCTCACGTTCATTAAAATGAACCAGGCATGGATCCCACGGGACTTTTCCGTACCTTATGCAGAATAGCAATGGATACCGACCTTACCCACCCATTGTTCCATTTTTGCTCTTTCTCACTCTTTTGGGGTGTACCCTCATTTAAAATTTGTGAAAAGAAGCAGTGTTGGCTACCTCGTCCTCCTCCTCAGGGCCAGATTAATGTAGGGGCTATTGGAGCTGCAGCTCCAGGCCCCTACCTTTTATATAGGCCCCGGGTTGGCCATATTCACTGTTACCGCTCTTCTGTCACTTGTAAACACAGAAGTCTGGCTTCTATGCTCGCTTCCCCAGGCAGCACCCTCAGAACCTCCCCACACAGCGTGAAGGCCGGACAAGGAGGGACAGTTGGCGATGCATGGATGTGTTTATGGGCTTCAGAGACAGCATCCCATGTTGAATTAGGCATGCATGGCTGCACCCTTCCTCCTCTGGGTGCATGGCAAGGCACGGCCCTAAGGCCCTTCAAAATCCTCAGCACCAAGCCCATGATGCTGTTAATCCGGCCCTGGTCCTCCTCCACCGCCGCTTCCACCTACACCGCCCATAGGTGTGCGCAGCCTATTGCATTAAGGTGTGCACCCCAAAGTTGAAATACACATGCATGTGTTTGCCAGCAGGGAGAGTAATGTATCGGGGCCATGTACCTGTAGGCAAGGAGAAATAGAGCAGAGCAGGTCCCAGGGAGATCTTTCCCATCTCCTCACTGGCAATGCTATGTGCCCTAGGTGATTAGGGTGTGCCCAGGCACACCCAGCACACCCTGTGCGCACGCCTATGTCACCGCCACATCCACCACCACCTCAACCTCCCTCCTACTCCATATGGGCCTCGTCCTTCAGAGATGAAGAAGAACATTGTTTTATTTTTCTGTTTTTTTTTGTTGTTTTAAGTTATTTCCCTATCCACATTTGTTTGCAGAGCACTTGCCATGCTCTTAATTACGTTTTGCTGCCATTTGCAGCACTCTAGCCCTTTCCTTTGGTGTTTTAGAGCCATTTTAGTGCCTTAAAGTTCGGGTCCCCATTGACTTCAATGGGGTTCGGTGTCCGGGAAAAGTTCGGTAAAAGTCCGGGACACGGACCCGGACTTTTTTTTAAAGTTCGGCCGAACCCGTCGAACACGGACATCTAGGTGTCCGCTCAACCCTAGTCTACAATGTACCATGAAAGTCCCAAGTGCCTCAACCCCACATCTTGCTCTAAACTGATGAAGAAAACGGAAAATTTATATCAAATACTTACCGTAATTTTCCTTTCCTGATGGACTCCATGGCAGCATACGTTTGGGTAGTCCCGCCTCCACTCCTACCCTATAGGACCCCACTCCCATAAATCCTTGCTCCCTTTCAGCATCCGTGTTCTGTAACTAGCCTACTCAGGAACTGGGAGGGGACTCCTGCTGCCATGGAGTCCATCAGGAAAGGAAAATTACGGTAAGTATTTGATATAAATTTTCCGTTTTCCTGACAGACTCCATGGCAGCATACGTTTGGGAAATAACTCGCCAAAACACAATTGGGTGGGCAGATGCTGACAAATTTTAATTAACACCTGCAGCAGATAACACTTGAGCACCAAAACCAACAGAAGAAAGAGCCGCCGGCTCAACACAATAATGTGACATAAATGTATGAATGGACGACCAAGACGCTGCTCTGCAGACCACATCCGGAGCGACGTGTCTTGAAGCTGCCCATGAAGTAGCGACACCACGCGTAGAATGTGCAGTCACCGCTTTTGGAGGAACCAGGCCCTTCTCTATATAAGCCCACTGAATCGCCTCTACTATCCAGGAGGCAACTGATCTTGAAGAGGCACGCATACCTTTGTTCTTCCCAGACAATAGGACAAAGAGATAATCTGTCTTCCGGAAAGAGGCTGTAGCTTCCAAGTACTGTCTGAGCGTGTTGCCCACATCCAGAGGATGGACTTCCGGAGGTTTGGCCGATGAATTGAAAGTAGGGAGAACAATTTCTTGGTTCTCATGGAAGACCGACGTGACTTTAGGCCTCCCAGCATTGGAATGAGGACAACTCTGTCCGGGAAAAAAGTCAGAAAGGGTTCCTTACTTCCCAGACTTTGGATCTCTGACACCCTTTTTGCAGATGTGATGGCCACCAGAAAGACCGTCTTGAGGGTGAGATGTTTTATAGATATAGGATCTTCAAGACTTGAGCCAACTGAGGATAAGAAATCCAGGACCAAAGGCATGTCCCACTTGGGGAATCTCAACTTTTTCTGTGGCCTTAGTCTTACTGCCCCTTTGAAGAATTGCCTGATCAAAGGATGTGTAGCCCAGGAAATGCCTGTGAAAGCGGATATGGCTGAGACTTGGACTTGTAAGGCGCTCACTGAAAGAGGTAATTCCAAACCTGACTGGAGAAAAGATAGAATATCCTGCACGGAAGGAGATGACCAGGACTTTCCTTTGGACTCTAGGAAAGAAGTAAACCTAGCCCAAATCCTTTCATAGGTTTTATTCGTGCTTTGTCTTCTAGCACTCAAAAGAGTTGGTATGGCTACTTCCGGACATCCTAACGCTTCCAGCCTTCCCCTTTCAAAAACCACACCCGAAGGTGCAGACGGGCTGGGCATGGGTGAAGGATGGAGCCCTGGGACAGCAGATCTGCCCTGAGAGGAAGAGGGACTGGATCACGGTAGCTCAGCTGGAACAATAGGGGAAACCACGGTCTGTTGGGCCAGAACGGGATTACTGCAACCACCTTGACTGACTCCATCTGGACTCTCCGCAGAAATTGAAAGATGACTGGCACTGGGGGAAAGGCATAAGCCTTGTGAAACTTCCAGCAATCTGTCAGGGCATCCACCCCGAATGCTCTGGGATCTCTGTTCCTCGAGTAAAACTTCTGCAACTTCCTGTTGTTGAAGGAGGCAAATAGATCCACCTCTGGGATGAACTCCAAGGACAGGATCCAGTTGAACACATCCTCGTGGAGAGACCACTCGTTGTTGTTGAGTTGTGTTCTCGAGAGGAAATCCGCCTGTGTGTTCTGAGCCCCTGGTATGTAAACTGCCGACAGATTGACCAGGTTTTTCTGAGCCCAGGTCATTATTGGCTCTACTTCCCGAAGCAGGGATGCACTGCGAGTTCCACCTTGTCTCCTCACATAGGCTACTGCAGTCGTGTTGTCTAACCTCAGCATGACTGAGGTGCCCCGAATGAGGTGGCTGAAGGCTAGTAACACTTGAAAGGCCGCTCGTAGTTCTAAGATGTTGGACACAGTCTGGCGAGACAAAAAGTCCCATTTCCCTTGGGCCATCTCTGTTCCGCAATGACCGCCCCAGCCGGTGTTGCTGGCGTCTGATGTCACTATCACCCAAGATATGGGGGCTATGGAGTGACAATTGTGCAAATTCTTCAGCTGTAGCCACCAAGGAAGCCAGCTCTTCATGGTTGCGGTTATTACTATTCTCTGAGAATTGCTGACTCCGTTCCATTGCTGAAGAAAACCCCTCTGAAAAGGCCTCATCTTCCAGAGAGCCCACTTCACCATGGGGGCTGTTGACACCATGGTGCCAATTACTCTTAGGCCGACAAAGCCATAGACACTCTGTCCCTGATTATTGGAATCTTCTCCTCTGGCAGAGAGATGGTACTGTTCTTGGTGTTGAACAGCGCGCCCAAAAAGACCAGGGACTGAGTGGGAATCAGATGGCTCTTTTCTCTGTTCAGGATCCAGCCGAACTTCTCCAGAGACGAGATGACCAGAGCTAGATGTTCCAGGATGACAGACTTGTCTTGGGCCAGAAGAAGGAGGTCGTCCAGATAATGATAAAGACGGACCTCTCTCAGTCTTATTAAGGCTACCACCGCTAACAAGACCTTCGAAAAGGTACGAGGCGACGTGGAAAGCCCGAAGGGGAGACATACAAATTGCAGATGACGTTGGCCGACCGAGAACCTCAGATATTGCTGAAACTCTGTTGCCACTGGCACGTGGAAGTATGCATCCTTCAGGTCTACTGAGACCATCCAATCTCCCGGTTGAACGGCTTGCTGAATGGAGAATAGAGTCTCCATCTTGAATTTTTCTCCTTTGATGAAGCGATTCAAGTGCGTCAGATCTATCACTGGTCTCCAGGCGCCGCTCTTTTTGCGCACCATGAAAAGAGGGGAGTACACTCCGAGTCTTCTTTCTGATTCTGGCACTGGAACCACTGCTCCTTGAGTGACTAGCGAGTCTACGTAGGATAAGAGAATCTCTCTCTTGTCTCCTGACCGCGGAAGGGAGGTAGGAACAAATCTGTCTCCGGGAATACTGATGAAGATCCAAGAATGACCTGCAGAGACTGTGTTGACGACCCAAGCATCTCGGATTGAGGCCGCCCAGACCTGCCGAAAGTGAAAGAGACGACCCCCCACCTGACCGGCCTGAGCGGGCCCAATCTCAAAAGGACTTTGAGGTGTCTCTATCCCCAGATGGATTGCTCTTGGGGCCTTTCCGAAAGGAAGACTGCCTGGACTTCCAATTTCTTCCAAACTCCCTTCCTGGCCTATAACTACGTGCCTCCCTGGCACGGTCAGTACTTGGTTTTCTAGGAGGAAGTCTCTTCTGACCAAGAAGACGCCTATCCTGGGGAAGGAAGCCCGACTTACCACCAGTAGCCTTAGAGATGGCGCTATCCAACTTATTCCCAAAGAGGGAAGAACCCTCAAAGGGAATGCGGCACCATACCTGCTTAGAAGCAGGATCAGCCAACCAAGGGCGTAGCCAAAGTGCACGCTTTGCCGTAACTGATGATAGCCTCCCTGGAGCTAACAGGCGGATCATATCAATAGACGCCTCCCCCAGGAAGGCTGATGCTAATTTCAACTCCTGGATAGGAGAGCTCTTGGCTGCATCTTCAGAGAAACTTCTGAGGGAGTCATCGACATTGTCCACCCATACTTCCATGGCTTTGGACAGGGATGCCAAGGCTAGGGCCGGCTTGCAAGCAGCACCCACTGAAAGATAGACACGCTTCAGATCCGTGTCAATTTTCCTGTCAAGAGGATCCTTAAAGGAAACCGTATCCTCAAGAGGCAAAGTGACATGTTTCACAAGCCTCATCACAGCCGCATCCACAAGCGGAGGAGATTCCAGGTGTCTGACTTCCTCTTCCTTGAACGGATAAAGTTTAGCCAATTTTGAGACCATGGAGTTCTTTCTCTCCACCTTGCTCCATTCTTCCATTATGATTTCCCCCAATTCGGGAATAAATGGAAAATTCAGCCGCTCCTTGCTCAGCTGCTTAAAGTATTTTCTCTGCTTTGGGGCGGAGACCGCTGGGTCTTCCCAATTTAAGGTTTCTCTGACGGCCTTTACTAACGGTGGAACCAGATTGAACGAAAATCCTAAGCTAGGCTCGTCTTCATCCGAATCGCTGTCAGACTCAAATACGGAGGGATGGCTAGGCTCAGACGATTCCAGGGCCCGTCCGCCAATGGACTCTCTAACAGGGGAAGCGGATGGATCTGGCGTTGGAGACTGCCGCTTATTAAGATCAGCCAGGGAGTCTTTGACTATGCGTTTGACCATAGATTCAAGATGCTGGTCAGAACCTCCTCTTTCACCCGCTGCCCGGGAATAACAGGAGTCGCATAGCGATTTTCCGTCCAGTAATCGGATACCACAGCCCCAGCACTTTGTCTCGCTGGATTGGCGTGAAGACCTAGGAGGTGACCGGTCTTTACTACGGTATCTGGACTTGGATGAGCCATGTCTGGAGGAAGAGCGATGAGGCTGCGTTTTAGCATGGAGATCTTCCCGCGTGCCCTGAGGTTGTTCGGACCTAGAGGAGGAGCTGCAAAGAGAAACAGGGAATACAGAATAAGACTGACCAAATGTCCTGCTCCCCCCATTCCAGCCCTGTGCTTACCTAAGAGAGGGCTGGTCACAGGGGAGCGGTGCAGTATCCATTTGGAAAGCAGCAGATACACTGGAAGAGATGATGCAAAGTATGCTAACAACTGGCATAATACTATTATAGCCACACATAGTAAGCCCCCCATAATGTAGATCCACATACCTGTTAATATCAGTGAAAAAATGTGGGAACGCCGATCTACAGTCAGTCCCACCGAATGTGGGACTGACATCTCTTTAAATTTGGCGCCGGCCGTGACGTCACGGCCGCGTCAACTGCGCATGCGCGAATAGCGGCATTTGCCGCTACTGCGCATGCGCGAACCAAGCCTCGTTCCCGGCCGGCGCGCATGCGCAGAGCGGCCGAGAATCACCGGAGATGGAACGCAGAGCGTTCCACGGCGCCATAGAGCCTCCAGGAAGCATACCGAGAGGAGATTTAGTCCGCACACTAAACCACCAGGGAACTGAAAAGACCACTAAGAGCCACCAGGTAAGAAGGGGAATAAAATAAGGCAAAGGTACTTACCCCCTCCAGAACGCTTACCACTAGACACCAGGGAAAACATCAGAGTCAGCCACCGGGACACACATACTCCATTGTTGGGGCAAAACAAGACGGCCACCCGCAGCAGCAGGGCTAATTGGCCATGCCATACGGCCTGCTTAGTCAGGCATCTAAGGCTCCTCTTCGGTTTGCCCTCCCCATACCCCGCAGCAGCAAGGGCTTATCGGGGACTCAATCCTGCCGACTCCAGTGACCCTGCGTCTTTTCAAACGATCATCAAGTAGCAAAAATGTAGGAATTCAGCACCAAACAGGTGCAGGAGGAGGACAAAAAAAGAACACGGATGCTGAAAGGGAGCAAGGATTTATGGGAGTGGGGTCCTATAGGGTAGGAGTGGAGGCGGGACTACCCAAACGTATGCTGCCATGGAGTCTGTCAGGAAATTTGTTTTTTTTTTTTTGTTTTTTTGTTTTTTTTTTATAACAGAAAGTAAAAAATAGTTTTTTTTTTTTTTTTTTTTTTCAAAATTGTCTGTCATTTTTTGTTTATAGTGCAAAAAAAAAAAAAGAAGAAAAACCCAGCGATGATCAAATAACATAAAAAAAAAAAAGTTCTATTTAGGGGAAAAAAAGGACATAAATTTAATTTGGGTACAGTGTTGCACAACTGCGCAATTGTCAGTTAAGGTAATTCAGTGCTGAAAAGCAAAAAATGGTCTGGTCATGAAGGGGGGTAAATCTCCTGGGGCTGAAGTGATTAACCGCTTGCCGACTGCTCACAGTATATTTACTGGGGCAGTCAGCCCCTCACAGGCAGAGTGACGTAGGTCTACGTCGCTCGCCTGTGAGGCTCTGGGGAGCGAGGGTCACGGACCCCCCCCCCCCCCCCCGCGCGTGTGACCAGCGGACCCGATGTCCGCCGGTCACTCGGCGATCGGCGGGGGAGAGGGAGAATGTCAGGCAGCTTGTGTAAACAAGCCACCTGTCATTCTCCTCGGGGTAAAGACACTGATCACATGGATCTACTATGTAGATCCGTTGATCAGTGTCCTTACAGCTCAAGCCACAGCCAATCACAGTAGAAAGCACGCCCCTAGGGACACACACAGCCCCTCCCTCCCAAATAAAGTTAACCCCTTCACTACCAGTGTATTTTTACAGTAACAGTGCATATATATAGCACTGATTACTGTAGAAATGTCACTGGTAACCCCAAAAGTGTCAAAAATGTCAGTCAAGGGTCCGATCTGTCCGCCCCAATGTCGCAGTACCTCAAAAAAAATCGCAGATCGCCGCCATTACACGTTAAAAAAAAAAAAACACCAAAAATGACAAAAATCTTTCCCTTTGTTAGTAAACGCGATAACTTTTGCGCAAACCAATCAAAATACGCTTTTTGCGATTTTTTTTTTTTTTTTTTTTTTACCAAACATAGGTAGCATAAAACAAATTGGCCGAAAATTTTAAAAAATTTTGATTTTTACATTTTTTTTGGGGGGGAATTTCATATAAAAAAAATGTGAAAAATATTGCTATTTTTGCAAAATGTACGCTCTTTTTTTGTTTATAGCGCAAAAAGTAAAAATAGCACGGGTGATCAAATACCACCAAAAGAAAGCTCTGTTTGTGGGAAAAAAAGGACGCCAAATTCGTTTAGATACAGCGTCGCACGACCGCGCAATTGTCTGTTAAAGTCACGCAGTGCCGAATCGCAAAATACCCCCTGGTCGTTTAGCAGGAAAATCCTCCGGGGCTTAAGTGGTTAAAGAAGGACTTTTGTCACCTACCCTCCGTTGGTGACATCCGTGAGCTCCCTCACTGGTGCCAACATCTTCAGTTGGTATTTTTCCAGGTTAGGGATCGTTGCCCGTCTTGATTGGCCGTGTTGTCTCGCTATAAGTCGCTGATTGCTGCCATTACTAGTAAAAAATAAATAAGGAAAAATTCCATAAAAATATCCCCTAGTTTTAGAAGCAATAACTTTTGTGCAAACCAATCAATATACGCTTATTGGGATTTTTAGACAGAGACATGTAGCAGAATACATATTGGCCTAAACTGATGAAGAATTATTGTTTTTTTTTTTTTTTTTTGGATAGGTTTTATAACAGAAAGTAAAAAATAAATATATTTTTTTTTTTTCAAAATTTAAATTTTTTTTTGTTTAAGTCGCTGATTGCCACGATTACTAGTAAAAGAATATATAAGGAAAAATTCCATAAAAATATCCCCTAGTTTGCAGACGTGATAACTTTTGTGCAAACCAATCAATATACTCTTAGTGGGATTTTTTTTTTTTTTAACAAAAATATGTGGCAGAAAACATATTGGCCTAAATTGATCAAGAAATTGTAGTTTTTTTTAAAAAAAAATATTGGATGTTTTATAGCAGAAAGTAAAAAAATATTGTTTTTTTTTGTTTTGTTTTGTTTTGTTTTTTTTGTTTATAATGCAAAAAAAAAAAACAGTGATGATCAAACCCCACCCAAAGAAACCTCCATTTATGGGGAAAAAAAGGATTTAAATTCCATTGGTGTACAGTGTTGCACAACCATGCAATTGTCAGTTAAAATAACGCAGAGCTGAATAACAAAAAAATGTCCTGGTTATCAAGGGGGGGTAAATCTTCCGGAGGTCAAGTGGATATCTTTTTCTGCTGTTGCCTGGACCCCCCTCCCTACACATTACAAAGGGGCAGCGATGTTGGGACAAGGGATGGGCAGGAGGGGGCGGCTGCCCTGGGCACAATGGCTTATTGCAGGGATGGGGGCGCCCTGATCCTTACCTTTTTAAGGGGGGGGGGGAATCAGAACTTATTTCAGTTGACTTCAGTGGGTCTGCCGTAGGGACAGCATCGCAAAAAGTTGCTTCTGTGGAATTCCCTTCCCCAAGTGTAGCAATGGGGCAGGGATGCTGGTGGCCAGAGCCAGGACAAGGGGTGGGCAGGAGGGGGCGGCTGCCTTGGGCGCAATGGTTTATTGCAGGGATGGGGGCGCCCTGATCCTTACCTTAAGGGAGGGGGGTGCAGTTTGGCATCTTTGCCTTGGACGCTGGATAACCTTGTCCCAGTACTGCTGGTGGCAATATCATTGACCAAATATGGCCATGTGAGCACATTAGGGCAAAAATCACACCAGAAATCCCACCCCCTTTGTTACGTGCTCGAGGAAAGAGGGGTGACCCTTGGAAGCCTCACATTTAAGGTGTCCTACTGAAATGAGTAGAGTGGCAACCTCAGCCTGGACTTGGACCAGCCCCCCCCCCCAAAGCGATTTAATCCGACCCTGGAGCTTGGTCATTGGATCCATGATTTTGGGGGGAATTTGTACTAGGAGTAGCGGCAGGACAACATGGTGTCACTCCCAAATGTGACGCCATGTTTTAACGCACCAGCAGTGGCGGCCCGTCCATTAGGGACGCAGGGGCGCCGCCCCCCCTATCCATGCATCCGGCCCCCTAATCTACATGCAGGGCGCCAGACGCATGGATTCAAATAGGATTTTAAGCACCTGATTAGAGCCAGAGGCTTCAAAAAAGGCCCACCCAGTTATATGGCAATAGCGAATGAATATTCGCTATTATCCCACAGATTCTCCTCCCAGCCAATCAGGAAGAGGATTGTGAGACCCCTTTCCCGACTGGCCAAAAGGAGAAGCGATCTTTCTGGCCACTGGCCAGGAAGAAGGAGGAGACACACGGCAGCGGCTCAGCCATCCAGCACTCCCCGGCTTGAACAGGAGGAGGTAAGGAGGTAGGCCGGCCGCCCCCCCTGAATTACCGAATTACCCCCCGAATTGGTTTGGCGCCCCCCCCCAAATAATCGAGCACCAGCCGCCACTGTGCACCAGGTGACACCAACCCTAGTGACGCCACTGCAGAATCTGATAGAGCCCACCACTATCTGTATGTCCAATCAAAGTAATTTCCAAATCGTCTATTACCCCGGAATAAATGTGACAAGTAAATTGTAGATTCAAGCTATTATTATTCAAATAAAGGATCAATGAATCAATGACTGAAACCGGACCTTTCCATAAAATGATCCAATCAATGAAAAGACAGTTCCTGTCTAACTGCATTTTATAAGGGTTGTCCTGAGTAAATAAATACGTTTATTCCCAACAACCCATATACAGGTTTGCCAAGGATGGGGAAAATTTAGCTCCCATTGAAGCACCTCGACATTGTATATATAGTACTGGGAATCAAACATAAAAAAATTATATTTTAATGGAAACTCTACAGCCATATAGAAAAATTCACACAATTCCGGACTATAGTTACTATAGCGTGTTAGATGATGTTTGACAGCCTCAAGAGCTCGATCATGTGGTATGCATGAATACAATGCTGCAACATCCACTGTAATCCAAGTGCTATCGGGTCAACTTCATGGTCATGGGCCGCTCCTAGTAGACGTCTTGTGACGAAACCGGTAGGGCGGAGTCAGCGACGTCTAACGTCATTTCCGGCACCCGGAGCCAGAGCCGTGGAACGCGGAAGCTTCCCGGCCACACAACACTGATCGCGGACAGCCTCGAATCTCCCTGTGAGTCTCTACATTTTTTATCATGTTGTTTGGATATGGTACCTAGGGGTCTCCTTTCTTCTTTCTGAGGAACACGCAGACCCACCAGGAAGTCAGAGGGGACAGCGGAACCCATACACGGTACCCTCCTGCAACTGATATCAGGTCGTATAGCAGGGTGCGACACCTAGCGGTCACGCAGGTTGTTGCAACCCGAATTCATCACATTAATTCATTTATCCTATTCATCTTACACCTATTAATTTCAGTTATACGTTTTTTTCGTTTGCTCACAGCAGCATTTACTTCTTTTCTCTTCACTAAACACCATCACCTCTGGTTCATAGTGAGGATAGATATATGCTTCACCTGGTCCTTTTATAAATAAAATTCACTAATTTATTTCAGCCTTGTGTCTCTCCTTTCTTTGCACTAGCACTTATGCACTATATCACTAATAATTTAAGATACAAGGCATTTATATAATCTATTCTTATTGATTTTTATACAATATTTTTATACAGCATTTTATAAAATTGCACTTTAAAATTTATTTATTCACGGCACACATTAACCACTCTACGACCGCTCACAGTAATACTACTGCGGCAGAGTGGTTCGTTATCGTCCAGCCACGTAGTATTAACGTGACTGGACACTCCCCCTTCTGGGCGGCGCTTGCGCGCCGCCGGAGGCTCGCTCCCGCTGTTTTCATTCACAGCGGGAGTCGGGCCAGGGGAGGAGCAGCGGCGATCGCCGCTGCTCTTACCCGATCGTCGGGGATCGAGTCTGGAGATCCGCCCGCTGTGTGTAAACACAGCGGGTGGATCTCCATAGTGACAGGGAGTGACAGATCGGACTGTTCAGCATAGCTGGACATCCGATCTGTCCATGACTCACAAAGTCACCTCCCCCCCTACACGTCAGTAAGCACCAGGCATACATTAACCCCTCCCTCTCCAATAAAATTAACCCCTTCCCTGCCAGTGTCATTTTTACAGTAACAGTGCATATTTATAGCACTGATTACTGCAGTAATGTCACTGGTACCCCCAAAAGTGTCAAAAATGTCAGTCAGGGGTCCGATCTGTCCGCCGCAATGTCGCAGTCCCGCAAAAAAAATCGCAGATCGCCGCCATTACGCGTTAAAAAAAAAACACCAAAAATGACAGAAATCTTTCCCTTTGTTAGTAAACGCAATAACTTTTGCGCAAACCAATCAAAATACGCTTATTGCGATTTTTTTTACCAAACATATGTAGCATAAAACAAATTGGCCAAAAATTTTTAAAAAAATTGGTTTTTACATCTTTTTTGGGGGGAATTTCATATAAAAAAATGTTAAAAATATTGTTATTTTTTCAAAATAAACGCTCTTTTTTTGTTTATAGCGCAAAAAGTAAAAATCGCACAGGTGATCAAATACCACCAAAAGAAAGCTCTGTTTGTGGGGAAAAAAGGACGTAAATTTTGTTTGGGTATGGCGTCGCACGACCGCGCAATTGTCAGTTGAAGTCGCACAGCGCCGAATCGCAAAAAGTGGCCTGGACGGAAGACAGCAAAATCCTCCGGTGGTAAAGTGGTTAAATGGTATCACCATTCACGTTAAGCAAATATAATATTGCTATCTCTTGAAAAACGGTAGCGCCGTTCACAACCCCACTTGCACTATTTTATGGGCCAAAAAATGACCGGTGTCCCTGAGGTATTCTGGTAGACGAAAGACAAGGGGCTGAAGATGTTCATCAACCCACTCACTGAGTCTCTCAAGGGGTGACCCTATACCTGCTACCATGGGACGGCCTTGAAGGGGGGGGGGGAGCAGTGTTATTTATGAACTTTGGGAAGGTGATGAAAAATAGGTGTGATTGGGTCCTTCACTAATAAAAATTCCGCAGTTTTTTGATCTATAACCCCCCATTTCCTTGCCCTCATCTAAAAGATGTTGTATTTTATGTTGTATAGTCTTGGTGGGATTGGTAGCAAGGGAGCGATAAATATTAACCACTTTACCACCGGAGGATTTTGCTGTCTTACGTCCAGGCCACTTTTTGCGATTCGGCACTGTGCAACTTTAACTGACAATTGCGCGGTCGTGCGACGCCGTACCCAAACAAAATTTACGTCCTTTTTTCCCCACAAACAGAGCTTTCTTTTGGTGGTATTTGATCACCTGTGTGATTTTTTTTATTTTTTTGCGCTATAAACAAAAAAAGAGCGTAAATTTTTAAAAAAATAACAATAATTTTCACATTTTTTTTTTATATGAAATTCCCCCCAAAAAAATGTAAAAATCAATTTTTTTTAAATTTTAGGCCAATTTGTTTTCTGCTACCTATGTTTGGTAAAAAAAATCCCAATAAGCGTATTTTGATTGGTTTGCGCAAAAGTTATTGCGTTTACTAACTAAGGGAAAGATTTTTGTCATTTTTGGTGGTTTTTTTTTAACGAATAATGGCGGGTTTTTTTTTTTTTTTTGCGGGACTGCGACATTGCGGCGGACAGATCGGACCCCTGACTGACATTTTTGACACTTTTGGGGGTACCAGTGACATTACTGCAGTAATCAGTGCTATAAATATGCACTGTTACTGTAAAAATGACACTGGCAGGGAAGGGGTTAATATTATTGGAGAGGGAGGGGTTAATGTATGCCTGGTGCTTACTGACGTGTGTGGGGGGAGGTGACTGAGTGACAGAAGGACAGATCGGATGTCCAGCTATGCTGAACACTCCGATCTGTCAGTCCCTGTCACTATGGAGATCCGCCCGCTCTGTTTACACAGGCGGGCGGATCTCCTCACTAGATTCCCCGACGATCGCCGCTGCTCCTCCCCTGGACCGACTCCCGCTGTGAATGAAAACAGCGGGAGTCGGCCCAGTCAGTAAACAGCGGGAGTCGGCGAGTGCCGCCTACAGGGGGAGGAGTCCAGCGACGTAGGTCTACGTCGCTGGACGGGAACTAGCCACTTTGTCGCAGTACGCTCCATGTGAGCGGTCGGAAAGTGGTTAACAAATAATGGCGGGGTTTTTTTTTTTTTTTTTGCGGGACTGCGACATTGCGGTGGACAGATCGGACCCTTGACTGACATTTTTTACACTTTTTTTTGTTTACACAAGCAGGCGGATCTCCACATTCCCCTGCCCCGACTCCTGCTGTGACTGGATACAGCAGGAGCGAGCCTCCGGCAGCGCACGAGCGCCGCCCACAAGGGGAGGAGTCCAGTGACGTAGGTCTACGTCGCTGGACGGGAACGAGACACTGTGCCGCAGTAGAGGCACAGTGACTGGTCGTAAAGTGGTTAACATCACTCAATTGTCCCAAGGCTTCTGATCTATAATCATCCACATTTATAACCACCACCATACCGTCCTTATCCACTTTGGCGGACAATGATATCCTTTCTATTTTTCAGAGCCTGAAGAGCTAGATACTCAGCTGTAGTTAAATTAACCTTAAAAGTAGGTTCCACAGATCTAGAGGACTCCTTTAGTTGTGTCGCATTAAGTTATCCCAAGCACACACCAAAGATGACAGAGCTCCAACAATAGAAGCTTCGTGTTATTCTTCCTTTGATAGACTGAAATACTTATTGCGCAAGGAGATGCGACTCTGATGGGATTATACCGGACTACAAAGTTATATTGATGAGAATATGATCCCCAGAGGATTGAGAATCAAAAAGATACCATTGGTAATATACAGTATCTCACAAAAGTAAGTACACCCCTCACATTTTTGTAAATATTTTATTCTGTCTTTTCATGTGACAACACTGAAGAAATGACACTTTGCTACAATGTAAAGTAGTGAGTGTACAGCTTGTATAACAGTGTAAATTTGCTGTCCCCCATTGTCTTCACCATGACAATGAGGTCTCTGTCCTCCACACTCACCACATCTCATCCAATAGAGCACCTTTGGGATGTGGTGGAACGGGAGATTGGCATCATGAATCTGCAGCAACTGCATGACGCTATCATGTTACTATGGAGCAAAATCTCTGAGGAATGTTTCCAACACCTTCTTGTACCTATGCCACGAAGAATGAAGGCAAAAGGGGGTCCAACCTGCTACTAGCAAGGTGTATCTAATAAAGTGGCTGATATACTATATACATATATACTGAATATATACAGTATCTCACAAAAGTGAGTACACCCCTCACATTTTTTAAAATATTTTATTCTATCTTTTTTTATTCTAGCAATTTCTGTATAAGAAGATTGCCAAGACCCTGAAACTGAGGTGCAGCATGTGGCCAAGACCATACAGCGGTGTAACAGGACAGGTTCCACTCAGAACAGGCCTCGCCATGGTCGACCAAAGAAGTTGAGTGCACGTGCTCAGCGTCATATCCAGAGGTTGTCTTTGGGAAATAGACGTATGAGTGCTGCCAGCATTGCTGCAGAGGTTGAAGGGGTGGGGGGTCAGCCTGTCAGTGCTCAGACCATACGCCGCACACTGCATCAAATTGGTCTGCATGGCTGTCGTCCCAGAAGGAAGCCTCTTCTAAAGATGATGCACAAGAAAGCCTGCAAACAGTTTGCTGAATACAGACTAAGGACATGGATTACTGGAACCATCTCCTGTGGTCTGATGAGACCAAGATAAACATATTTGGTTCAGATGGTGTCAGGCGTGTGTGGGGGCAACCAGGTGAGGAGTACAAAGACAAGTGTGTCTTCCTACAGTCAAGCATGGTGGTGGGAGTGTCATGGTCTGGGGCTGCATGAGTGCTGCTGGCACTGGGGAGCTACAGTTCATTGAGGGAACCATGAATGCCAACATGTACTGTGACATACTGAAGCAGAGCATGATCCCCTCCCTTCAGAGACTGGGCCACAGGGCAGTATTCCACCATGATAAAAACCCCAAACACCTCCAAGATGACCACTGCCTTGCTAAAGAAGCTGAGGGTAAAGGTGATGGACTGGCCAAGCATGTCTCCAGACCTAAACCCTATTGAGCATCTGTGGGGATCCTCAAACAGAAGGTGGAGGAGGGGAAGGTCTCTAACATCCACCAGCTCTGTGATGTCCTCATGGAGGAGTGGAAGAGGACTCCAGTGGCAATCTGTGAAGCTCTGGTGAACTCCATGCCCAAGAGGGTTAAGGCAGTGCTGGAAAATAATGGTGGCCTCACAAAATATTCACGCTTTGGACCCAATTCGGACTTTTTCACAGCTGCTCCCCATTCACACCTGAGACCTTGTAACTAGGGATGATCGAATGGTTCGGGTCGACCATCGGTTCAGCCCGAACATTGGGTGTTCGAGGTTCGGCCGAATTTAGAACTTTTTGCCCAACAAGTTCGTAATTCGGCAACCAGAACTGCCCAAAATGCAATGCTTCAGGAAATGGGCTTTAAAAGCCCGTGATTGGACCAGAACCATTAGCAAAAGCCAATTGAGGGGGCAGGAGAATGCTAGGAATGTGATTGGAGTGACTAGGGGGTCCCTAGACCAATCATTAGTGAATACGCCCCCCAGTATATAAGATCGCCCCCGCCATATTCCCAGCATTGTTATACTGGACATGGAAGAGAGTGGAAGCAGTTCTGTTAATTTCACTTTAAAAGTGTCATTTAGCATGTATTAGTGTGAGGAAAGGGATATCTAGTGTAGTTAGAGTGCTCCTTTACACTTAAGTTAGCCCTAGACATATATAGGTGTGATAGTAGCAGAAATATATGCTTGCGCTAGTGAAATCATTTACAGGAATATATTTCTGCTACTATCACACCTATATATGTCTAGGTGTGTATATACATATAAGTATGTGTGTATATATACCCCTATAGACAAGTTCAGATGTTTTGCCTGCCTCAAAAGAACCCAAAGAAATGCAGGAAAAAACGCTAGCGTCCAAAAAAAAATGCCCAGGTGTGTTTTTGCTGCCATTTTTTGGGGGGTTTTTGGAGGCAGGCAAAACATCAGAACTTGTGCACAGTACCACTATACACAAGTTCAGATGTTTTTCCTGACTGCAAAGAACCCCAAAAAATGCCTTCTATTAAACTGGGAGAGAAGCTAACTACCTGTCCTGAAAGAAAGTGTTCTAATACAAATGATCTTTTTTTTTTTCTGGTTCTGGACATGCTACAGAGCTGAAACTTTACATGCACACCTTTTAGACCCCACAGATACGAAATCCAAAAAATCTCTCTTTTTTTAAAATTTTTTTTCAATAATTGGCTTTTTTATCAAAAATTACAATTTTTAAGAACTTTTTTTGTGTGATTTTGTGTCTGGGGGGTCCAAAAGGGGTACCTGTGAAGTTTCAGCTCTGTAGCATGTCCAGAACCAGAAAAAAAGATCATATAGGTGTTAAAGTTAAAGGAGGGTCCCGACCCACATCCCTGTTCTACTGAAAAATTATCTTTTTTTTTTTTTCATGGCTCTGGACATGCTACAAAGCTGAAACTTCACATGCACACCTTTTAGACCCCCCAGATATTAACTCCAAAGTAAAAATCAAAAAATCTCTCTCCTCCTTTTTTTTTTTTTTTTTTTAATTTTTTCAATAATTGGCTTTTTTATCAAAAATTACAATTTTTAAGAACTTTTTTTGTGTGATTAATAGTTAATGGGGCATGACCCAGAACCCTGGGCACTTTTTAGGGGCGTTTATTGGGTTTTAGGGCTTAAAAATGGTGTTTTTTCTATTATCGAAGTTCGGGTCCCATTGATTTCAATGGGGTTCTGAAATCCGGGCCGAACTTTCGGGAAGTTCGGATGTTCTGGCCGAACCGAACTTTTCAAAAGTTCAATCATCCTTACTTGTAACACTAACGAGTCACATGACACCGGGGAGGGAAAATGGCTAATTGGGCCCAATTTGGACATTCTCACTTAGGGGTGTACTCACTTTTGTTGCCAGTGGTTTAGACATTAATGGCTGTGTGTTGAGCTATTTTGAGGGGACAGTAAAATTACACTGTTATACAAGCTGTACACTCACTACTTTACATTGTAGCAAAGTGTCATTTCTTCAGTGTTGTCACATGAAAAGATAAAATAAAATATCTACAAAAATGTGAGGGGTGTACTGACTTTTGTGAGATACTGTATTCTGACACCTTCCAAAAAAATGTGGAATGATATTTCTTACACAGTGTTCCCTGAAACTTATGAGGCTTATTCTGGCGTATGAAGAGAAACTCCTAAGGTCATTACCTCTTCAAAAGAATCTGTTACCCAATTTCATTCTTGGTCCTCATATGGAAATCTGAACCAGGACCTTCAAACTAATATAAAACATCTTAAAGGAAATAATGGAGACAAAAAGGTCTAAGTTCTTACGGGGCTGATTATGAGGATGGCACTGTTTCATTTACGCCGTAACCGGAGATTTCTACATTCTATTCTCAAAAGAAGATCGAGTTCATCCACTAATAAAAGGGTTAACTCAAGCTGACCAGAGGTCTCCGACACACAATCAGATTCTTCAGACACTGAAATGGTTTCACTGAACAACACATCCCATAGTTCTATGAGCTCTGTCTTTTCTAAACACGAATTTCCAGATAGCATTACAAAAAAACTCTTTGAAGATCCCCCAGCAACAAAGGGGACGAAAAAAAGCAAAAGAACAAAACGGAGAAGGAAAACAAAACAAGGCAGAACACAAGAAATATCCAAGATGCACCAAGAAGTCCAAGGACTAGGAACTGTCAATGTATTCAATCTATCCCGTCTCATGATGAACTTTTCCCTTTTATCTAAAGGTCTATCCTTTGCCCCCACCCGCCAATTTTACATAGTTAGTGAGGTTGAAAAGACATCCGTCCATCCAGTTCAACCTATGATGTGTGTGTGTGTGTTTGCTGTTAACCGTACATTGTATACCCCCTGTATGTTGTACATTGTATCCCCCTGTATGTTGTACATTGTATACCCCTGTATGTTGTACATTGTATACCCCTGTATGTTGTACATTGTATACCCCTGTATGTTGTACATTGTATCCCCCTGTATGTTGTACATTGTATACCCCTGTATGTTGTACATTGTATACCCCTGTATGTTGTACATTGTATACCCCTGTATGTTGTACATTGTATACCCCTGTATGTTGTACATTGTATCCCCCTGTATGTTGTACATTGTATCCCCCTGTATGTTGTACATTGTATAGCCCTGTATGTTGTACATTGTATACCCCCTGTATGTTGTACATTGTATACCCCCTGTATGTTGTACATTGCATACCCCCTGTATGTTGTACATTGTATACCCCCTGTATGTTGTACATTGTATACCCCCTGTATGTTGTACATTGTATACCCCCTGTATGTTGTACATTGTATACCCCCTGTATGTTGTACATTGTATACCCCCTGTATGTTGTACATTGTATACCCCTGTATGTTGTGGTCTCTAAGGTGCCCATCTAATAGTTTTTGGAAACTATCAATGCTCCCTGCTGATACCACTGCTTGTGGAAGAGAATTCCACATCCTTACTGCTCTTACAGTGAAGAACCCCTTACGCACTTTAAGGTTAAACCGCCTTTCCTCTAGTTTTAGTGAGTGGCCACGTGTCTTATTGTATTCCCTTTCTCTGAATAGTTTGTTCCTTATGCTGGGGTCGCCAGTACAATATTTGTACATTGATATCATATCCCCCCTCAATCGTCTCTTCTCCAGAGAGAATAAGTTCAGTGCTTGTAGTCTTTCCTCATAGCTGATGTCCTCCATTCCCCTAATTATTTTTGTTGCCTTTCTCTGGACTCTTTCCAGTTCCAGCACATCCTTCCTGAGGACCGGTGCCCAGAACTGGACAGCATACTCCAGATGTGGCCGGACCAGAGTCTTGTAGAGCGGGAGAATAATCTCTTTATTTCTGGAGTGAATCCCCTTTTTTATACATCCCAGTATTCTGTTGGCTTTGCTTGCAGCGGCTTGGCATTGCATGCCACTGCCAAGCCTGTTGTCTACCAATACCCCCAGGTCTTTTTCCATCCTAGACTCACCCAGAGGTTCCCCCCCTAGTGAGTAGCTTGCTTTCTGGTTTCTGGTACCCAGGTGCATTACTTTACATTTTTCAACATTAAACCTCATCTGCCATGTAGTTGCCCCTCCCCCACCCCATTATTTTGTTCAGAACCGCTTGTAAGGTTTCCACATCCTGCATAGAAGATAATGGCATGCCTAGTTTACTATCATCTGCAAATACTGAGATTGTACTAGATATCCCCTCCTCTAGATCATTTATGAATAAATTAAACAGGATTGGCCCCAGGACAGAACCCTGGGGGACCCCACTTTCCACACCCGCCCAATCTGAATTTGATGTCTTTTCAACTATATTAGACATTAATCAATTCAGCCCCGGAAGGGTTTGCCCCCTTACTGACCTATTTTGCGATTCGGCACTGCGTTATTTTAACAGACAATTGCGTGCGACGCTGTACCCAAACTAAATCTATGTCCTTTTTTTCCCACAAACAGAGCTTTCTTTTGGTGGTATTTGATCACCTGTGTGATTTTTATTTTTTTGCGATATAAACAAAAAAAGAGCGACAATTCTGAAAAAAAATAAATAATAATTTTTACATTCTGCTATATAAAATTCCCCAAAAAAAAAATAAAATAAATAAAAATCTAAATTTTTTATAAAATTTTAGGCCAATTTGTTTTCTGCTACATATTTTTGGTAAAAAAAAACCTGCAATAAGCGTATTTTGATTGGTTTGCGCAAAAGTTATCACGTCTACAAACTACGGGAAAGATTTATCCAAATTTTATTTATTTTTTTTTTTTTACTAGTAATGGCGGCGATCTGCAACTTTTTTTGCGGGACTGCGACACTGCGGTGGACAGATAGGACCCCTAACTGACATTTTTGACACTTTTGGGGGTACCAGTGACATTACTACAGTAATCAGTGCTAAAAATATGCACTGTCACTGTAATAATGACACAGGCAGGGAAGGAGTTAATACTGGGGGTGATCAAGGGGTTAAATGTGAGCGTAATGCTTACTGACTGTGCGTGTGTGGGGGGGGTTCTGTGACAGGCACAGAGAGATCGGGGGTTGTAGCTTAGCTGAAACTGCTTATCTCTCCCTGCCTGTCTGAGAGAAGATCCGCCTGCTTTGTTTACATAAGCAGGCGGGTCTTTCCACAATTTCCTGGATGATCGGGGGAGGGAGGCGGCAATTGCTGCCTCTCCTCCTGCGGCCTGACTCCCGCTGTGTCTGCATGTGCGCTGCCGGAATCACATGCACTCCAGTCACATAATACTACATGACTGGACGTAGGGGAGCTGCACTGCTGTGGGCGGTCGGCAAGCGGTTGATCACTTTGTTAGGAATCTCATGCTTAGAAAATCATTTTTTTCCTTTTAGGCCAATTTGTATTCTGCTACATATTTTTGGTAAAAAAAAAACCCAATAAGCAAACTTTGATTGGTTTGTGCAAAAAGTTATCGCGTGTACAAACTAGGGGAAAGATTTGTCATTTTTTATTTTTTACTAGTAATGGCGGTGAGCTGCGATTTTTAGCGGGACTGCAACATTGCGGCGGACAGATCGGACCCCTAACTGACATTTTTGACACTTTTGGGGGTACCAGTGACATTACTACAGTAATCAGTGCTAACAATATGCAGTGTTACTGTAATAATGACACTGGCAGGGAAGGGGTTAACCTAGGGGTGATCAAAGGGTTAGGTGTGAGCCTAGGGGAGTGTTTTCTAACTGTATGGGGGAGGGACTTGTGAAATGACCATAGAGACCTGTGATCCTAAATAGAAGGATCACAGGGGCTCTATGATCATTTCAGAGGGAACAACAGTCTACTGTGTTTATAACAGCTGATCGTTCTTCTCTCTCAGCAGGAAACGATCGCTGGTGTCAGGCGGCCATTGGTGCCACCGGTCCCATGGATCGGCATCCCTGCTGCCTAAAGGGGGCAGGAGTATGCCGCCGGCGGCACGCGCTCGCCCCCAGGAGCGCTCCTGCGGATCGCTGTATAGATATTGTGATTCGCGCAGCCGAGCCAGGCGGCCGCGGTATATTTGCTGTAGGTGGTCGGCAAGAAGTTAAACATAAATGCTAAAAAGGTTTCAAACGTGTCTGGAACAGAACATGGAGGGTGTTCTGATTATTTCTCTTTTCTCGGTTTAGAACAAATGAGGAAACCAATGAGGGGGTGGGGTGGGGGGAGGGGACCTGCATCGGATTCTTCAGTGTGAGGTGTGGTGGATCCACACTCTTAATACCAGGTCACCATTAGGAATGAACAATAAATTGGATGTTAATTTGTTTCTCAAATAATTTTCTATTAATTTATGCTGTTTGAATGTACACACAATGAGGATTTAGCATCTATTCTTTGCTGCACATTAAAACCACTTAAGCCCCGGAAGATTTTACCCCCTTCCTGACCAGGGCCTATTTTGCGATTCGGCACTGCGTGATTTTAACGGACAATTGCGCGGTCGTGTGACGCTGTACACAAATTAAATTGACGTCTTTTTTTTCCCCACAAATAGAGCTTTCTTTTGGTGGTATTTGATCACCTGTGCGATTTTTATTTTTTGCGCTATAAACAAAAAAAGAGCGACAATTTTGAAAAAAATAACAATATTTTTCACATTTTTTTTATATGAAATTCCCCAAAAAAATGTAAAAATCAAAATGTTTTAACATTTTTGGCCAATTTGTTTTCTGCTACCTATGTTTGGTAAAAAAAAATTGCAATAAGCGTATTTTGATTGGTTTGCGCAAAAGTTATTGCGTTTACTAACTACGGGAAAGATTTCTGTAATTTTTGGTGGTTTTTTTTTTTTTTTTTTTTTTACGAGTAATGGCGGCAATCTGCGATTTTTTTTTTTTTTTTTTTTTTTTTTTTTTTTTTTCCGCGGGATTGCAACATTGCGGCGGACAGATCGGACCCTTGACTGACATTTTTGACAGTTTTGGGGATACCAGTGACATTACTACTGTAATCAGTGCTATACATATGCACTGTTACTGTAAAAATGACACTGGCAGGGAAGGGGTTAATTTTATTGGTGATGCAGGGGTTAAGTGTGTCCCTAGGGGCGTGCTTCTAACTGTAAAGGGGTGTGGCTAGTGATGTAACCACAGAGACATACGATCCTACATAGCAGGATTGCATAGCCTCTGTGCTTACATCAGGGAGAATGACAGGCGGCTTTGTTTACATCAGCCGCCTGCCTTTCTCCCTCTCCATGGGGAGATTGCGAGTGACCGACAGACATCGGAGCCACTGGTCACTCGCACGGACTTGTTAGGGAACGAGCGGGGGCGGAGCGTGCCTCTGGCGGTGCGCGCTCGCCCCCTAGAGGCTCAAAGGCTAGCGACGTAGTACTACGTCACTTCGCCTGTACGGGGCTGACCGCCGCAGTAAATAGTCGTGCGGCGGTGGGCAAGCGGTTAATGTTCTCTATTTCTCCTGCAAATTCTGGCTATAGCAGGATCATGAATCTCAGTGTGATCACTCTCATGTGATTTTAATTATGCTAATTAGTTTTAATCTAGTAACACACCCCTGTGAGTGTGAGGGGCTGTACTAGAGGATATATATTTGGTTTTATTATTTTTTATGTATGCGATGAGGAAGGCCACAGGCGAAACGCGTTCACATTTATTGACACTGTCATTGCTGTTGTGCACCAATAAAAGTTTGTTTTAAGAAGAAGCACTGAATGGCTGGGTTTTTGTTGGAATAACGTGCCCCAAAGTTCCATTTCCGCCAGCTATTCACAGGAGGTGTGGGAAGCGGCAGGAACTTCTTTTTTTTTTTTTTTTGGTGCAGAAAAATATGTGTATCGTGGGAACACTATTTGTTTATTTTTTTAATAAAGGACTTGTCCAAAACTGTTTTTTTTTTTTGTACACTTTTTTGGTGAATGGGCAGGGGCACGATGTACCCAATATCCATTCACATGGGGGGCGGGATTTGGGGGCTTCCAGATTTCAATAAGCCTCCCCCCCCCGCAAACCCCCACAACCACAGCCCATGGTTGTCGGGAAGAGACCCCTGTCCCCATCAACAAGGGGGCAAGGTGCTTTGGGGCGGGGGGGGGGGGCATGTGGCCTGGTATGGTTTAGGAAGGAGGGGTGCTCGCTCATCCCCACCCCCATTCTGTCCAGCTAAGCTGTGTGCTCAGATAAGGGTCTGGTATGGATTTTAAGGGGAACCCCAATCCGTTTTTCTTTTAATTTTGGCGTGGGGTTCCCCTTAAATTCAATACCAGACCTGAGGGGCCTGGTATGGACTGGGGGGGACCCACGCTGTTGTTGTTTTTTTTTTTCATTTTTTTTTTTTTATCTGTATTGCCTGGCGCTGACAATACATTACAGCCGTGAGCAAGTTTAACCACTTGCCGACCGCTCACTGGAGCTCTACTGCGGCAAAGTGGCTCGTTCCCATCCAGCGACGTACACCTACGTCGCTGGACTCCTCCCCTTGTGGGCGGCGCACGTCGGGGAATTGAGTCTAGAGATCCGCCCGCTTGTGTAAACAGAGCGGGCGGATCTCCTAAGTGACAAGGAGTGACAGATTGCAGGGTTCAGCATTGCTCAACCTGCGATCTGTCCCTGTGTCACTCAGTCACCTCCCCCCACACACGTTAGTAAGCACCAGGCATACATTAACCCCTCCCTCTCCAATAAAAATTAACCCCTTCCCTGCCAGTGTCATTTTTACAGTAACAGTGCATATATATAGCACTGATACTGCAGTAATGTCACTGGTACCCCCAAAAGTGTCAAAAATGTCAGTCAAGGGTCCGATCTGTCCGCCGCAATGTTGCAGTCCCGCAAAAAAAATCGCAGATCGCCGCCATTACTCATTAAAAAAAAAAAACACCAAAAATGACAAATCTTTCCCTTAGTTAGTAAACGCAATAACTTTTGCGCAAACCAATCAAAATACGCTTATTGTGATTTTTTTTTTACCAAACATAGGTAGCAGAAAACAAATTGGCCAAAAATTTAAAAAAAATTTGATTTTTACATTTTTTTTGGGGGGGGGGGGGAATTTCATACAAAAATATTGTTATTTTTTCAAAATTGTCGCTCTTTTTTTGTTTATAGCGCAAAAAATGAAAATCGCACAGGTGATCAAATACCACCAAAAGAAAGCTCTGTTTGTGGGGAAAAAAAGACATAAATTTAGTTTTGGTACAGCGTGGCACGACCGCGCAATTGTCAGTTAAATTCGCACGGTGTCGAATCGCAAAAAGTGGCCCAGACGTAAGACAGCAAAATCCTCCGGTGGTAAAGTGGTTGAATTAAATTTTTCCCTTTAGAAATGTCAGTATTGCTGCAGCAGGCTCCATACATCGTACAGATGCGCCACTTTACAGGCACATTAAGGGGACTCTCCCCCCCCCCCCGGCATGATAGTTAAAGGAATTTTTCATTTCTATTGTTTCACTTTAAGCATTGTTAAAATCACTGCTCCTGTAAAAACGATTGTTTTAAAAAAAAAAAATGTTTGCATTGATTCATGTTCCCCCAGGGCAGTACCCGGACCCCCACACACTTTTTTGTACCAATAACTTGAATTTAAGCCTTTAAAATTAGGACATTTGATTTTTCATGTTCGTGTCCCATAGACTTTAATGGAGTTTGCATGTTCGCTAGAACATTTCCCCTGTTCGAGATGTTCTGGTGCGAACCGAACAAGGGGGTGTTCGGCTCATCACTAGTTGCAGACATCATAGTTCTGGATTGTGAAGAAGAGGACCTTTAACTTGCTACATCAAACACCTTCAAGCTGATAACTGGCCCCTTTCTGTTATACATTGAGGATCCCATGTTGTTTTCTGAGCTTCAACTGCCGGTGAAGATAAATACAAGGTCTACAAGGGTATCTTCTGCCACAGAGCCCATACTGGTCAGCCTCCATCTTCTGAGAAGCCCGGCATCTACAATCGCAGCCACCGTCACTCCCTGATCAGCCACCACACAGCCTGACATCCCATCTGCATCCGATGTCAGTGATCGACCAGCCTGGCACTCCGTCTGTAGCCGCGGACATCCACCCGAGCAGCCGGACATCCTATCTGCAGTCCCCATCCCATCGCACCACGGGCATCTTTGTCCAACTCTGATCAACTGCCCTCCACAAAGCCTGACATCCCCTCTGCATCCGATGTCAGTGATTGATCAGCCTGGCACTCCGTCTGTAGCCGCCGGCATTCCTTGAGCAGCCGGACATCCCATCTACAGCCTCCATCCCATCACACCATGGCAGGGGCGTAACTACAGGGGTTGCAATTGCAACCGGGCCCCATGCTCCAGGGGGCCTGTGCGGCTCCCCTGTACACCTGGATAGGAGGGGCGGCGGGGGCAGCATGTAGAGAAATCACTGAAATCCTTTTTCTTCCTGTAGCTGCAGGAGGAAAATGGAGGAGATTGGTTCCTCAGTATGCTGCCCCCGCCACGCCTCCTATCCAGTTCACTTGTGTTCTGCTGTCTCTGAGCCTCTGTGTGCTCCCCCGGTTCCCCCCCCACTAATGTGCTCCCCCCCCCCCTCCCGTGCTCCCTCCCCTCTCCTGCCGGCTGCTGCAGGGGATGTGTCACAATAGAGAACCAGGAAGGGGTCGGTAAATATGTAATTTACCAGCTCCTTCCTTTTCTGAATGGACAGAGTCATAGTCAGTGACAAAATAAATAAATAAATAAAATAAAATGATAAAAAATAATACAATTAAAATATGAAAAAATAAAAACTACTGACACAAGTGGGTGACATTCCAGGATCGCAAAGGTCACACTCGCAACCGGGCCCTGGCATTCCACCACCGTGGGGAGGCCCCAAGATGGCAGGAAGGGGGCCCACTGCAGAACTTGTGAAAGGGTCCCGCTGTGGGACCGTAATAAAGGGCCCCTCAACGAGAGTAAAGGGCCCCAGGATCAGTGGGAAGAGCCCCAGGCTTGATGGGAAGGGCCCCAGCCAGGGGTCCAGGGGGGCCCTTCATGGTTCCTTGCACTGGGGCCCTGAAGGTTCTAGTTACGCCTTTGCACCACGGGCATCTTCGTCCAACTCTCATCAAGTGATCCTCCGTTTCTTAGACGTTTGGCACCATCTTCACATCATGAAGTGAGTTTTTTCATCTTTTTAATTATCTCCTTTTAACGTGTTTTTATCCATATTCGTTCCTTTAACCCCAGAATGCTGGCGTCCTCTCCCTCTACTCGCACTCATTTCATATACACTGAACAAGATTAAAACGCCCCCATTTCTGCCCCCATTTTTCATGAGCTGAACTTAAAGATCTAAGACTTTTTTTCTATGTACACAAAAGGCCGATTTCTCTCAAATATTGTTCCCAAATCTGTGTAAATCTGTGTTAGTGAGCGCTTCTCCTTTGCCGAGATAATCCATCCACCTCACAGGTGTGGCATATCAAGATGCTGATTAGACAGCATGATTATTGCACAGGTGTGCCTTAGGCTGCCCACAATAAAAGGCCACTCTAAAATGTGCAGTTTTATCACACAGCACAATGCCACAGATGTCCCAAGTTTTGAGGGAACGTGCAATTGGCATGCTGACTGCAGGAATGTCCACCAGAGCTGTTGCCCGTGAATTGAATGTTCATTTCTCTACCATAAGCCGTCTCCAAAGGCGTTTCAGAGAATTTGGCAGTACATCCAACCGGCCTCACAACCGCAGACCACGTGTAACCACACCAGCCCAGGACCTCCACATCCAGCATCTTCACCTCCAAGATCTTCTGAGACCAGCCCAGGACCTCCACATCCAGCATCTTCACCTCCATCATGGTCTGAGACCAGCCCAGGACCTCCACATCCAACATCTTCACCTCCAAGATTGTCTGAGACCAGCCCAGGACCTCCACATCCAGCATCTTCACCTCCAAGATTGTCTGAGACCAGCCCAGGACCTCCACATCCAGCATCTTCACCTCCAAGATGGTCTGAGACCAGCCGGGACCTCCACATCCAACATCTTCACCTCCAAGATGGTCTGAGACCAGCCCAGGACCTCCACATCCAACATCTTCACCTCCAAGATGGTCTTAGACCAGCCACCCAGACAGCTGCTGCAACAATCGGTTTGCATAACCAAAGAATTTCTGCCCAAACTGTAAGAAACCGTCTCAGGAAAGCTCATTTGCATGCTCGTTGTCCTCATTGGGGTCTCCACCTGACTGCAGTTCATCTTCGTATCCGACTTGAGTGAGCAAATGCTCACATTGGATGGCGTCTGCCACTTTGGAGAGGTGTTCTCTTCACGGATGAATCCCAGTTTTCTTAGATCTTTGAGTTCAGCTCATGAAAAATGAGGGCAAAAACAAGTGTTACATTTATAATTTTGTTCAGTATAGGTTTTCAGGACCTATCTCTTAGAGGAGCTGCCTCCACTTGTGCCTCACCTTCCGGTTTATCCCAATATACAGTAGCGCCGTAGTTCCTTCTTTATTCGTTTTTTTTTTTTATTGTCCTCCCCTCCTTCCTTGCTTCTGCACTTTTATTCCATTCAATATTTCAAATTTTCCTGGTTGCCATCAGAAATCTTAAAACACTAAAAATCTGCCAAGGGCTACTGAAATCACTCTAAGTTGGCACTAACTGTTGGGCATGCACAATATACAGAGGTATAGCTTGAAGCTTGTTGGCAAAAGTTGACCTGGGGCCCCCCACTACCACCCATCGCTTCCACCACATGCTAAGATTCTCCTGGTGGGCTTGTATGTAAAAGAGGAAATTCAGGGGGCCCAGCCTGGGTTGGGCGGCCCTCTGATTTCCAGATTTACATGCATACCCACCGCTTTCACCCAGCAGCTCTGAGTGTGGCCTGCCTGCCCCCAGCTTGTGTGCATGGTTGAGCAGGGCAGGAAGGGATGGGCTGTACTGGGCTGGGCTGGACTAAGCAGGGAGTGCCCAAGCAGCCCCGTTGGGGGCTTTGGTGGAGCATCAGTATTCTAAACAAACCCAAGATGTCTGACTTTTGAGACAGAGAGGGGGTTGAGGACAGTGTCCTCAATCTCTATCTCTGCAGACTCAGCTGCACAAAATGACCCTCTTCACTTCACGCCTCCTGGCTCTTTAAGAGGTTTACAATGCGTGATTGGCTGTCAGAGCGGTCATGTGATATGAAAGCTTTTTGGTTAGACGCCGGTCACTGTGCCAGGACCACGCAGGGTGCATGTTTTTGGCACAGCGCTATTGATCTCAAGGCCCAGGTGCCAAGAGTCCCCATACTTGCGTGCACCTGGCGCCAAGGGGTTAATGTACAGGAAGAGCTCTTTTAGAGAACAAAGCAGCCAGTAAATTACATATTTTTCTGACCTCGCTCTCCAGTCTGAAACATCCCCCACTGCAACCGGCGGGACAGGAGAGGAGGGGGGGGGGGGTGGTCAGAAAAAAAGAAGAGGAACCTGGACAGGAGTGGGGGCAGTATTTACTGGAACCAATTTGCTTTCCTCCTGCAGCCCCTGAGTGCCAGTGGGAGGAAAAGGAGGAAAAGCCGGCTTTCAGCTGCTACAAGAGGAAAGGCCAATCGGTTCCAGTAAATGCTGCCCCCGCTCCTGTCTAGGTTCTGTAAAACCTAATGTGACAGGAAGGGTGCACGGGCCCCCTGGAACACGGGCGGGGTTGCCATTGCGCCAAGCCAAAGAGGACCACCAAGGACAATATCTAGAGGGAAGAGTTGAGACCTTAACTAGAGGCAACTGAAGGAGTCGACCAGTGCTACTGGTAAATGAACCTCAGGAAAAAGCTCCAATGTTGGGTTTCCCACTCTGTTCCCAATAAAGGGGGTAGTAACAAGTTTTGCCACAAAGAGTAAACCGTTCCCTTAGAGCCGGTTCACACTACTCCGACTTGGGACACGACTTGTGTGCCCTCAAGTCGCCCCAAGTCTCTTGTCATTACAAATTCAATGTAAATGAATGAGAGCCGTCTTAATATGCACTACTGAAGTCGCTTCAGAAAAGGTTCCTGTACTACTTCAAGGCGACCTCTATCCAACTTGTGCATGTAGACTTCAATGGGAGTCGCCTCTAAGTCGGATCCTTATCTATTTTCAAGCGACTGTGATCAGACTTTCCAGGAAGAAGAAAAAGATTAGGCAGGCATTGCCCACTATCATTTAAGTCTCTTCAAAGTAGTGCACAAGTCTCTTCCAAGTCACGCTAAAAAGTCGCTCCTTCATGGGGCGACTTTCTGGACGCGGTAGTGTGAACCGGCTCTTATTCTCTCCATATTGGTGTGAGTAGAATTATTTGAGTTCCATTTTATGTTGGGTTCATTAATTTCATCAGTGTCTTTCCATCCAGAGACGGTAATGAAGCTGCTGCTAAGTGGGCAGCCATGACCCCGGTTACATTTCTACTCCCACCGACAAAGGAAAAAGATTTCATCCATTTGCAATTTGCTACTTTTGTGGCTCATTAAACAAATTAAAGAATATCTCACATCTTACAACTGCCATAGTTATGATCTGAACTACATTGGCCAAAAGTAATTATCAGAGGTGCACTCACACATTGGCATGACATGATATCCTTTGATCTAATGAATGGTAGAATATCTCCTAGATGCATTACATCAGCTAAAGTGATGATTAAATACCATCACACCACCACACATTATTGAAATAATTAAAGGAGACCTTTTTATATAATGAACAAATACATTATTGCACAATGTCTTTTCTTTGGTGGGGATCAGCTTCCATTAAGAGTAACCGGTGATGCATTCTGGGAGATCTCTCCAGTATACTCAGATCAGTGGAGTAGAATACGCAGGACATTCTTCTATTACTCAACAAGAGTATACCTGGAGAATGTGTGGTTGCTGTGGGTCAGCCTAAAAATAAATATCCAGTGGAGGAATCTATTGGTTCAGGAGGACCTCTACCCTTTGACCTATGAAAATAGTGATGCTGAGCACCCTGCTCCTGCGCTCAGAACTGGGTCCTCAGGCTGCCTCTATCCCGGAACTCACACTTGGTATCCACTATGGCTAAGCTTTGCTGCCCTCTACGACCGGGGTGGTCAACAATACTGCAAATACAAACACAAAGAAAGGGCGCACCAGCCCTCAGTGGGCTTTTAATAACATACGTTTAAAATCAACTACTCACAAACATGAGAAAATACCAACTTCCAATAAGGATGTTGGAAAAGGAGTGGGCTAAAGGGGACTTTTTATGGTATCGTACTCAAAGATTTTATTGCATTCTAAAACTTGAACATGCATAGTTCACAGAATTGACATTACAAAACATATATACAAAAGAGACAACATATATATAACCAACATGAAATAATAAATTTAACCATTTTTATTTCTTTTTTTAGCTGATACATTATAAATTAGCTAGTAAATTAGCTAGCATGTGGCATAATGTATGCGCCACATGCTCTATTCCAACTACCATCTGGCCAATGAGAGTGATGCGTTTGGGGTTGGTGGTGCATAGCCTGGGATCACCTTTGTTGCCCATGTTCTTATACTCTCAGAATATTCATGTATATTGATATCTAACTATATGTATTAATGTTTTATAGACAGTAACGATACCTCTATTGAATTCTTTCGCCCCTGAGGAAGCTTTATATAGCGAAACATGTCAGGCAAGGTTTAAAAATGGAGGCACCAATAGCCCCATAACCATGTAAAGAGGACCGTATTGTCAAACAACTCTTTGAAATGTCACCAATACCATGTTGGTGATATATATGTTGTCTCTTTTGTATATATGTTTTGTAATGTCAATTCTGTGAACTATTCATGTTCAAGTTTTAGAATTCAATAAAATTTGTTCATTTTTTATATATATGTATCTTTGAGTATGATACCATAAAAAGTCCCCTTTAGCCCACTCCTTTTCCAACATCCTTATTGGAAGTTGGTATTTTCTCATGTGACTTGGGATGTAGGTATCAAGTAAATCAATTTATGTATGAGAGCACAATCAACCTAAAAGTACTCACAAACATGCGTAGTAATCCAGCATATCAATTCCATAGAGCAGCATCGTTTGAAAAGTCCAATGTCTCATGAAGACGTCATGGTCTGGGGTAAGGCCTCTTTCACACGGTCCCCCTCTGTAGGCGGATCCGTGTTGCTCAGCGGGGATCGATCCGCGATCCCCGCTGAGCCGGGCGGATGACAGCTCCATCTCCGCTTGCAGAGCGGAGAGGGAGGTGTCTCAGCCCCCGCTGCCCTCTATGGGGGATCGGATGAGAATGGACCGCCTGTCCGCTCTCATCCGATCCGATCCAATCACTGAACGGATGGAAAAATAGGGTTTCCATCCGTCCAGATTTCACGGACAGGATCGGACACGGATGGCAGCGGGTGTCAGCGGAGGTGTCTCCGCTGACATCCGCTGCCCCATAGAGCTGCATGGAGGATCCGATCAGATCTGCTTAAAAAACTGACAGGCGGATCTGATCGGATCGCCCGTGTGAAAGAGCCCTAAGGCTTGGAGGAAGTAATTAGAGCAGTGGAGCAGCACCCACCAACAAGCTGGACGGATATGCAGGTAAAAATATTACCGCAAATAGTTGGGCCACACCCCTATAGATACCACACAAAAAAATAAGGAAAGAAAAAAGTGGGTTTTTTAGGCCAGGATGAGATGATCAGAATATAGTATGACAGCAAGTTTGTTAAAAACGCATATTTATTAACCAAATAATTATTTTCCATAAAAAGGCATGTAATAGCATGCTCTGAAGACATACATACATATAACATACAAAAACATAAAACATAAAAAAAACAAAAACACGAATAATCAGAAAACCAATAAGAGAAGATGGAGAAAAATGATCCTTGCGCAGCCAACGCGTTTCGCTTGGTTTTGCTTCTTCAGGGCTTAAGAGACCAATAAAGCAACTAGTGTTCTATAAAGTATATGAGAAAACAGTACAATAAATATACAATATATGATTATCATACTTTATACACGGAGGTTCAGTATATATTACATTTACTCCATTGTTATGAGGTTGTTGTGCATATTACACAGCATGACACCATGTGTTCTGTTGTATGATAATCATATATTGTATATTTATTGTACTGTTTTCTCATATACTTTATAGAACACTAGTTGGTTTCTTGGTCTCTAAAGCCCTGAAGAAGCAAAACCAAGTGAAACGCGTTGGCTGCGCAGGGACAATTTTTCTCCATCTTCTCTTATTGAGACCCACCACTTGGTTTTCTAATTATTTGTGTTCTTGTGTTTTATGTTTTTGTATGTTATATGTATGTATGTCTTCAGAGCATGCTACTACATGCCTTTTTATGGAAAATAATTATTTGGTTAATAAATGCGTTTTTAACAAACTTGCTGTAACTATATTCTGATCATCTCATCCTGGCCTAAAAAACCCCACTTTTTTCTTTCCTTATTTTTTGTGAGATATGTAGGTAGGTCACCCTGGCTGATTAAATAGGCTCACCTGAGGGGCGGGTACTAATCAGGATTTAACAGAGCTCCTGATAGTGGGGAAGGGGCTACCTGTTAGTAGGGATGGGCGAACGGTACGGCCCGAGCATGAGAATTTGCAGGGTGTTCGCCCTGACAAACACCCTGCAATACACTGAGTGCTGCACAGTGCATTCTGCGTCCTGCTTGGGCAAAGCTTTGGCGCAGTGTAAGCTGGTTAAGGAGCGGGGCCAAGAAGCCGGCCACAGCGTCCTCAACAACCAATGAGTCATCAGCTGTCAATGGGTTTCCCCGCTGACAGCTGAATAAAAAAAAAATTGCAGGTAAAAAACAAATATGTGACTGGATGACGTAGCCAGGTGGCCCGCCCCTTGCCTATGTAAGAAATGTAAGAAATGTTAAAGCGCACAGCAGGCATACGGAGGGAGGCCTCCCAGGAGGCGGAGCATTTTTCATTTTTTCTATTTTTTGGGTCGGCAGGCTGTGTGATGAATTTACATTGTAGGACACTATTTTTTATTTTTTAATAAAGGACTTGTCAAAATTTGTTTGATGTGGTTATTACTTTTGTACACTTTTTTAGGGAATGGGTAGGGTTACTATGCACTCGATACCTATTCACATGGGGAAGGGGGCGGGATCTTGTTAAAGGGGGCTTCCAGATTAAGATAAGCCCCCCACCCGCAGATTCCGACAACCACCGCGCAGTTGTCGAGAAGAGGCCCTTGTCCCCATCAACATGGGGGCAAGGTGGTTTGGGTGGGGGGGGGCAGAGCCCCCCTGCCACAAAGCACCCACCCCCCTGCCACAAAGCACCCACCCCCCCATGTTGAGAGCATGTGGCCTGGTATGTTTCAGGAGTGGGGGGTGCCCGCTCACTCGCTCTCCCCTCCTTCCTTTTCTGACCTACCAGGCTGCATGCCTGAAGGGCCTGGTATGAACGGGCGGGGGGAACCCCGCGCTGTTTCTTTCTGTATTTTCTTTCAATAGCAGGGTGGCGGGAATTGTAACCCTAAGTAATTTTAGAAATTACATTGTTGCTTCGGCATGTTTTAGGCATGCTACAAATGCGCCACTTTACAGGCACATTAAGGGGACCCCCAGGCACCATATTTAAAGGAATTTTTCTTTTTTTTTTTGTTGCACTTTAAGCTTAACCACTTGCGCCCCGCCCACCGTACATATACTGCGGCATTCTGCCGCTGCTGGGCAAAACGACTTACCCCTACGTCGCTCGCTCAGGTGCCTGTGGGGGGCGAGCATGCGTCGCTGGCAGCACACTCCCGCCCCCGCTCGTTCCCTGGGGAGCCAGCGCGTGTGACCGGCAGCTCCGATGGCCGCCGGCCACTCGCGATCTCCCGCAGCAGAGGGAGAAAGACAGACGGCTGATGTAAACACGACCGTCTGTCATTCTCCCTTAGATTATCACAGAGGCTATGCGATCCTGCTATATAGGATCGTATGTCTCTGTGATGATCTCACAAGCCACACCCCCCACAGTTAGAATCACGCCCCTAGGGACACACTTAACCCCTTGATCACCAGTATAGTTAACCCCTTCCCTGCCAGTGTCATTTTTACAGTAACAGTGCATATTTATAGTATATTTATATACTGATTACTGTAGTAATGTCACTGGTCACTGGTCCCCCCAAAAGTGTCAAAAATGTCAGTCAGGGGTCCGATCTGTCCGCCGCAATGTCGCAGTCCCTCAAAAACAAAATCACAGATCGCCGCCATTACTAGTTAAAAAAAAAAAAAAACAATAAAAATTACAGAAATCTTTCCCATAGTTAGTAAACGCAATAACTTTTGCACAAACCAATCAAAATACGCTTATTGCGATTTTTTTTTTTTTTTTTTTTTTTTTACCAAAAATTTGCCTAAAATTTTAAAAAAGTTTGATTTTTACATTTTTTTGAGAATTTCATATAAAAAAAATTTGAAAAATATTGTTATTTTTTTCAAAATTTACGCTCTTTTTTTGTTTATAGCTCAAAAAATAAAAATCACACAGGTGATCAAATACCCCCAAAACAGAGCTCTATTTGTGGGAAAAAAAGGACATCAATTTAATTTGGGTACAGCGTCGCACGACCGCGCAATTGTCCGTTAAAATCACGCAGTGCCGAATCGCAAAATAGGGCCTGGTCATTGAGCAGCCAAATCCTCCAAGGCTAAAGTGGTTAATTAAAATCACTGCTCCTGGAAAAAAAGATCTTTTTTTTTTTTTTTTAATTGATACATGTCCCCTAGGGTAGTACCCAGACCCCCATACCCCTTTCATGGGCAATTACTTGCATATAAGCCTTCAAAATTGACACTTTTCCTGTTTGGCTCTCATAGACTTCAATGGGGTTCGTCGTTCGGTTTAGGGGGGTGTTCGGCCCTTCCCTAGTCAGGATAGAAGGGTTTGTGCTTTGACTATATACTGTATGTATTATGTGGCCTTTTTTATTAAAAAAAATGACAAGGGGGTTTGTTGGACAAGATGGAGAATTTATTCCAGATCATTTTGGACTCATTTGTAGGAGTTTAAATTGGCCTCTCATACGGGGTCACCGAGCTCCCAAGTACGAAAATTGCTGCAATATCAGAACACAAAATAACGCGTCTATTACGGGTAGCAACATTGTATTCAACCTGAATGGGATGTTAAAAGGTTTTTTATTCTTGTTTCATATACAGCCAAACGATTTAGAAAGATTCAGAATACGTAAAGTCATGAAAGGAGCACTTATTAAAGCCATTAGTGGTTTGTGGTGTGTGGAGGTGTCAGGTTTTGATGCTCATACAACAAGGGATTAAAAAGTTCACATGGGCAGCAAGAACAGGCGGATTTTCATTGCACTTTGACAATATATATGTATTATATATGTATTTATATATGTATTACGTGGCCTTTTTTATTATAACATGGGGAATTGTTAGATAGGATGGAGGGGGTTGCACTTTAACTATATAAGTATCACGTGGCCTTTTTTATTACAATGTGGAGGGTTGTTGGACAGGATGGCGGGGGTTGCACTTTGATTACTTATGTATTATGTGGCCTTTTTTATTACACCATGGGGGTTTGTTGGACAGGATAGCGGTGGTTGCACTTTGACTATATATGTGTTATATGGCCTTTTTTATTTTAATGTGGGGGTTTGTTGGACAGGATGGAGGGGGTTGCACTTTAATTATATATGTATTACGTGGCCTTTTTGTATTATACCATGGGGATTTGTTGTAGAGGATGGAGGTGGTTGCACTTTGACTATACATGTATTACGTGGCCTTTTTTATTTTAACCTTGGGGTTTGTTGGACAGGATGGAGGGGGTTGCACATTGACTGTAAAGGTATTTGGTGGCCTTTCTTTAATATACCGTGGGGGTTTGTTGGACTGGATGGCGGGGGTTGCACTTTGACTATAAACCTATTACGTGGCCTTTTTTTATTTTAACGTGGGGGGTTGTTGGACAGGATAGCGGTGGTTGCACTTTGACTATATATGTGTTATGTGGCCTTTTTTATTTTAATGGGGAGGGTTGTTGGACAGGATAGATGCGGTTGCACGTTGACTATATATATATGTGTTATGTGGCCTTTTTTATTTTAACGTGGGGGTTTGTTGGGCAGGATGGCGGGGGTTGCACTTTGGCTATATATGTGTTATGTGGCCTTTTTTTTCATAATGTGGGGGTTTTTTTGGACAGGATGGCAGGGGTTGCACATGGACTATATATGTATTACGTGGCCTTTTTTTTATTATACCGTGGGGGGTTGTTTGACAGGATGGAGGTGGTTGCACTTTCACTATAAAGGTATTACATAGCCTTTTTTTATTTTAATGTGGGGGTTTGTTGGACAGGATGGAGGGAGTTGCACTTTGACTATACATCTATTACGTGGCCTTTTTTTATTTTAACGTGGGGGTTTGTTGGACAGGATGGAGGTGGTTGCACTTTGACTATATATGTGTTATGTGGCCTATTTTATTATAATGTGGGGGGTTTTTTGGACAGGATGGCGGGGGTTACACATGGATTATATATGTGTTATGTGGAATTTTTTTATTAAACGTGTGGGGTTTGTTGGACAGGATGGCGGGAGTTGCACTTTGACTATACATGTATTACGTGGCCTTTTTTTATTTTAACGTGGGTTTTTTATGGACAGGATGGAGGGGGTTGCACCTTGACTAAACATGTATTACGTGGCCCTTTTTATTTTAGCGTGGGGGTTTGTTGGACAGGATAGAGGTGGTTGCACTTTGACTATATATGTATTACATAGCCTTTTTGATTATACCATGGGGGTTTGTTGGACAGGATGGAGGGGCTTGTGCATTGACTATAAATGTATCACGTGGCCTTTTTTTATTATACCATGGGGGTGGTTGTTGGACAGGATGGTGGGGGTGGCACATGGGCTATGTATGTATTATGTGGCCTTTTTTTAATTATAAAGTGGGGGTTTGTTGGACAGGATGGAGGGAGTTGCACTTTGATTACATATATGTATTACATGGCCTTTGTTATTACAGTATAACATGGGGGTTTGTTGGACAGGATGGATGGGGCTTGTGCATTGACTATATATGTATTACGTGGCCTTTTTTTTAAATAACAATACAGGAAGTTTACTGGTCAGGATGGAAGGGGTTGCACGTTGACTATATATATATATATATTATGTGGTCTTTTTTATTGTACCGTGATGGTTTATTGAACAGGATGGATGGGGTTGCATGTTGGCTATATATGTATTATGTGGTCTTTTTTATTATAACGTGGGGGTTTATTGGACAGGGTCAATGGGGCTGCTATCACGTACCTGGAGATGAGCCTGACACTGTGAGGAAGGCCTCCCTTGTGCCTCCGACTCGGGACCACTGATAGTGCAGACAGGGGACACCGGAGTGTAGAGTAGCACGAGTGCCTGGAGTTTTGCTTGAAGCGGACGATGGCTACTGGTGAAGGTTGCCAGAGAAGTCCGATGAGCAGGGTGTTGAACAGGCAGCTGGTGCTGGAAGCAGGTGTTCCTGGGTAACAGGAGGAGCTTCCCAGGCAGGGTTGACGGATCTGGGAATGACAGAAGCGTAGTAAGACAAGCCGGGTCAGGAGCCAATCGGTAACGTAGAAGCCAGTAGGAGCAGACAGGAAGAGAGGTCACGGGACAAGCCAAGGTCGGTGCAGGTGGAGATCAGAGAATCGTCAGGAGAAGCCGGGTCTGGAACTAGGAACAAGGTGCAGGTAACAGGTATCCAAGGCTGAAGACAAAGCAGCACTAGAGCAGTGCAATGGCTGGGTTTAAATAGTCCCTTTGGCGCCAATGTCTAACGTACGTTCACGTACCCGCGAACGTGCGTGCGCCGCGCACATTTGTGTACTCGCGAACGTGCGTGCGCGGATTGCGCGAGTTCGCGCATGCGTATTGGCCATTGTCCGGTTTCTGACAGGAACATATCTTTGAACAGCAGACGTTCTCTTACAGTTGCACTTTAGCTATATGTATTACGTGGCCTTTTTTTTAATAATGAGGGGGGGGGGGGTTGTTAGACAGGATGGAGGGGGTGGCACTTTGACAATAAGTCCACTTGAAGACATGGGTTGGACGTTCCTTCTTTGCACAGAAGATATATGCATCATTAGGTAGCTAAGTGTGAGTAACTGGCAGAGATGTTTGCTTCCTCAGTGGCTAATTAAGCACAATTGTGAGTTTAATTTGCGCAGTGTCGGCACGCGGTGCTCATATCAGTGATGACAAACCCTTGGCTCCAAAATTATTGAATGCAGGATATACACGAGCAGACACCCCCATAAACTCGGCTTGCGCATCCAAAATCCTCGCCATAAACTAAGCCTGACGCGGTAAAGAAGTCATTATCTTCCGAGCCATCAAGAAAAAAAAAAAAAATAATAATGATAATAATTGCCGCCCGTTGAAGATTCCGGACCTTTAAACGATTCCTCCAGATAATGATCGCTCTTAAAACAACTGGATGTGATGGAAAGTACACAATTTATTCCAGATCATTTTGGACTCATTTGTAGGAGTTTAGGTTGGCCTCTCATAAGGGGTCACCGAGTTCCAAAGTACGAAAATTGCTGCAATATCAGAACACAAAATAACGCCTCTATTACGGGTAGCAACATTGTATTCAATCTGAATGGGATGTTAAAAGCTTTTTTTATATTCTGATTTCATATACAGCCGAAGGATTCAGAATAAGTCCTAGAAGGAGCGCTTATTAAAGCCATTGGTGGTTTGTGGTGTGCAGAGGTGTCAGGTTTTGGTGCTCATACAAGGGCTTGATTCGTTTACATGGGCAGCAAAAATGGGCTGATCCCTCCACCCCCTCCCCCCCCACACACACACACACAACCACCCACCTACAATGTGACATGGCGGCCGCTTGGACCTCTTCGCTTTGCCCCAACTGCAATGCTTTCCTTTGTGGTGCACCAATTTTAAACTCTGCATGTTGAGTTTGGCAAGCCATGCCGCTTGGTAAACTCACCTATTGAAGTCAAGGGGACCAACGCTTGGCACGCAGCGATGGCGCAATACTTCAATGCAATGTCCCCCTTGGGATTGGTGTAAAAAAACACAGACATTAAAGCAGAGCTCCACCTAAAAGGGAAAGTTCCACTTGTTTGTACCCTCCCCCTCTCCACTCAGGGGTGTAACTACAGGGGTTGCAGGGGTCTCAATTGCAGCTGGGCCCCATGCTCCAGAGAGTGCGGCTCCCCTGTACATCTGGATAGGAGGGTGGCGTGGGGGCAGCATGTAGAGAAATCACTGTCCTCCTTCTTCCTCCTGTAGCTGCAGGAGGAAAATGGAGGAGATTGGTTCTTCTGTATGCTGCCCCCGCCACTCCTCCTATCCAGTTCATGTGTGTTCTGCTGTCTCTGGGCCCCTGTGTGCTCCCCCCCCCCCCGAACTGTGCTGCCCCCCTCCCATTTTTTGGTATTTTAATTGTATTATTTTTTATCATTTTATTTTATTTTTTTACAATGTGAATGACTATGACTCTGTCGTTTGCAATCGCTTGATTTATTCTCCCTGGAGAAGAGATGCCTGAGAGGGGACATGATAGCAATTTATAAATATCTAAATGGTGATCTCAGCATAGAAAAAAAGCTGTTCAGTTGTAAGGATTACATGAGGACTCAAGGGCATACAATGCGATTAGAGGAGAAGCGTTTTAACCTCAGGCAACGTGGGGGTTTTTTACTGTTTGGGGTTCCAAGATTGTGGAATTCTCTACCACAAGAGGTGGTTTCTGCGGGTAGTATGGTGGCTTTCAAAAGACTCTTAGACTTACATCTCAAGGATCAGAACATTCAGGGGTATGTGAGATGATTACAGCCACACACACCTACACAGGTTGAACTGGATGGACAATGGTCTTTATTCAACCTCATCTACTATGTAACTATGAAATAATCCCATGTACATAAGTATTCACACCCTTTGATCAATACTTTGGTGAAGCTCCTTTGGCACCAATTCCAGCCTCCAGTATTTCTGAGTATGATGCTACAAGCTTGGCACTCCTATTTTTGGGCAGTTTCTGCCATTCTTCTTTTCAGGACCTCTCAAGCTCCATCAGGTTGGATGGGGAGCGTCGGTGCACAGCCATTTTCAGATCTCTCCAGAGATGTTCAATCGGGTTCAAGTCTGGGCTCTGGCTGGGCCACTCAAGGACATTCACAGAGTTGTCCCGTAGCCACTTTTTTGTTATCTTGGCTGTGTGCTTAGGGTCGTTGTCCTGCTGGAAGATGAACCTTCAACCCAGCCTGAAGTCCAGAGCGCTCTGGAGAAGGTTTTCATCAAGGATGTCTCTGTACATTGCTGCATTCATCTTTCCCTCAATCCTGACTAGTCTCCCAGTTCCTGCTGCTAAAAAACATCCCCCTCAGCATGATGCCGCCACCGCCATGCTTCACTGTAGGGATGGTATTGGCCAGGTGATGAGCGGTGCCTGGTTTCCTCCAGACATGACGCTTGCAAATTTAGGCCGAAGAGTTTAATCTTTTTTTCATAGAATTTTGTTTCTCATGGTCTGAGAGTCCTTCAGGTGCCTTTTGGCAAACTGCCATGTGCATTTTACTGAGGCTTACCAGGCTTCCGTCTGGCCACTCTACCATACAGTCCTGATTGGTGGAGTGCTGAAGAGATGTTTTTTTTCGTGAAGGTTCTCCTCTCTCCACAGAGAAACACTAGAGCTCTGTCAGAGTGACCATTGGGTTCTTGGTCACCTCCTTGGCTAGGGCCCTTCTCCATTGATCGCTCAGTTTGGCCGGGCAGGCCCGCTCTAGGAAGAGTCCTGGTGGTTCCAAACTTCTATTATTTAAGAATGATGGAGGCCACTGTGCTCATTGGGACCTTCAATGCTGCAGAAATGTTTCTGTACCCTTCCCCCGATCTGTACCTCCATACAGTCCTGTCTCGGAGGTCTACAGACAATTCCTTGGACTTCATGGCTTGGTTTGTGCTCTGACATGCACTGTTAACTGTGGGACCGTATATAGACAGGCGTGTGCCTTTCCAAATCATGTGCGATCAACTGAATTTACCACAGGGTGGACTCCAATCAAGTTGTGGAAACATCTCAAGAATGATCAGTGGAAACAGGATTCACCTGAGCTCAGTTTTGGGTGTCATGGTAAAGGCTGTGATACTTATGTACATGGGATTTGTTTCCTTTTTTATTTTTAATACATTTTCAAAGATTTTAAACACTTTTTATTGTTTGTAGAATTTTGAGGAAAATAATGAATTTTAATCCATTTTAGAAAAAAAACTGTAAAATAACAAAATGTGGAAAAAATTAACCACTTTACCTCTGCTCACTGTGCCTCTACTGCGGCACAGTGGCTCGTTATCGTCCAGCGACGTAGACCTACGTCGCTGGACTCCTCCCCCTGTAGGCGGCGCTCGCGCACCGCCGGAGGCGCGCTCCTGCTGTTTTCAGTCACAGCGGGAGTCGGGCCAGGGGAGGAGCGGCGGCGATCGCCGCTGCTCTTCCCCGATCGTCGGGGAATCTAGTTTGGAGATCCGCCCGCCTGTGTAAACAGAGCGGGCGGATCTCCATAGTGACAGGGAGTGACAGATCGCAGGGTACAGCATAGCTGAACATCCGATCTGTCCATGACTCACTCAGTCAACTCCCCCCCCCCACACGTTAGTAAGCACCAGGCATACATTAACCCCTCCCTCTCCAATAAAATTAACCCCTTCCCTGCCAGTGTCATTTTTACAGTAACAGTGCATATATATAGCACTGATTACTGCAGTAATGTCACTGGTACCCCCAAAAGTGTCAAAAATGTCAGTCAAGGGTCCGATCTGTCCGCCGCAATGTCGCAGTCCCGCAAAAAAAATCGCAGATCGCCGCCATTACTCGTTAAAAAAAAAACACCAAAAATGACAGAAATCTTTCCCTTAGTTAGTAAACGCAATAACTTTTGCACAAACCAATCAAAATACGCTTATTGTGAATTTTTTTACCAAACATAGGTAGCAGAAAACAAATTGGCCAAAAATTTTTAAAAAATTTGATTTTTACATTTTTTTGGGGGGGGGGGGGGGGGAATTTCATATAAAAAAATTTTAAAAATATTGTTATTTTTTCAAAATAAACGCTCTTTTTTTGTTTATAGCGCAAAAAGTAAAAATCGAACAGGTGATCAAATACCACCAAAATAAAGCTCTGTTTGTGGGAAAAAAAGGACTTAAATTTCGATTGGGTACAGCGTCGCACGACCGCGCAATTGTCAGTTAAAGTTGCACAGTGCCGAATCGCAAAAAGTGGCCCAGACGTAAGACAGCAAAATCCTCCGGTGGTAAAGTGGTTAAGCGCTGTGAATACTTTCTGGATGCAGTGTATATAGTGGGCAAAATAAGTAAAGGCGTCATCATTTTTCTTGGTAAATATATTTCTATTGACATGAAATTTTTACAACATGTGAGGAACAACCCAAGTAATCCATACATACAAAGAAACCACAGAAATGAAGTTCTGTGTAATAAAATGGAATGACACAGGGAAAAGTATTGAACCCGCTAACTGAAATGTATTTAATATTTGTACAAAATCCTTTGTTGGTAATGAAAGCTTCAAGTCGCAGGCTCCAGTATGGAGAAACGAGTCGCACGCGTTGCTCAGGTGTGATTTTGGCCCATTCTTCCACACAAACAGTCTTCAGTTCTTGAAGGTTCTGTGGGGCTCTTCTATGAACTCTGATCTTTAGTTCTTTCCATTGATTTTCTATTGGATTTCAAGTCAGGTGATTGGCTGGGCCATTCTGCAGCTTTATTTTCTTTCTTTGAAACCAATGGAGAGTTTAGTTGGCTTTGTGTTTTGGGTCATTGTCTTGCTGAAATGTCCACCCTCGTTTCATCTTCATCATCCTGGTAGATGGCGGCAGACTTTTATCATTATTCATCCTTCCTTCAATGATATGAAGTTTGCCGGTACCGTATGCTGAAAAGCAGCCCCGCCCACACCATGATGTTCCCATCTCCAAACCTCACTGTTGGTATGGGGGTGTTTTTGGGGTGATTTGCCATTTGCTCTTCATAGATGGTGTGTATTAGTGATGAGCCGAACACCCCCCGGTTGGGTTCGCACCAGAACACTGTGAACGGGGGAAAAGTTTGTTAGAACATGCAAACTCCATTGAAGTCTATGGGACTTCGAACATGAAAAATCAAAAGTCCTCATTTTGAAGGCTTAAATGCAAGTTATTGCCCAAAAAAAGTGTATGGGGGTCCGGGTACTGACCTGAGGGACATGTACCAATCCAATTTTTTTTTAAAAAAACGGTCGTTTTTACAGGAGCAGTGATTTTAATGATGCCTGAGGTTAAACAAAAAAAAAAAAAAAGAAAAATTCCTTTAACCACTTTGCCACTGCTCACTCAAGCTCTACTGCGGCAAAGTGGTTCGTTATCGTCTGGCGACATAGACCTACGTTGCCAGACACTCCCCTTTCTCGGCGGCGCACGCGCGCCGCCGGCGGCTTGCTCCCGCTGTATTCAGTCACAGCGGGAGTCGGGCCAGGGGAGGAGCGGCGGTGATGACTGCCGCTCTTCCCCGATTGTCTGGGAATCGAGTGTGGAGATCCCCCCGCTTGTGTAAACAAAGCGGGCGGATCTCCTAAGTGACAGGCAGGGTCAGATTGCAGGGTTCAGCATAGCTGAACCTGCGATCTGTCCCTGTGTCACATAGTCCCCTCCCCCCACACACGTCAGTAAGCACCAGGCATACATTAACCCCTCCTTCCCCAATAAAGTTAACCCCTTCCCTGCCAGTGTAATTTTTACAGTAACAATGCATATGTATAGCCCTGATTACTGCAGTAATGTCACTGGTAACCCCAAAAGTGTCAAAAATGTCAGTCAAGGGTCCGATCTGTCCGCCGCAATGTCGCAGTCCTGCAAAAAAAATCGCAGATCGCCGCCATTACTCGTTAAAAAAAACCCCACCAAAAATGACAGAAATCTTTCTCTTAGTTAGTAAACGCAATAACTTTTGCGCAAACCAATCAAAATACGCTTATTGTGATTTTTTTTTTTACCAAACATAGGGAGCAGAAAACAAATTGGCCAAAAATGTAAAAAAAAATTGATTTTTACATTTTTTTTGGGGGGGGGGGGGGGAATTTCATATAAAAAAATGTGAAAAATATTGTTATTTTTTCAGAATTGTTGCTCTTTTTTTGTTTATAGCGCAAAAAGTAAAAATCGCACAGGTGATCAAATACTAAGCTCTGTTTGTGGGGAAAAAAGGATGTAAATTTTGTTTGGGTACGGCGTTGCATGACCGCGCAATTGTCAGGTAAAGTCGCACAGTGCCGATTCGCAAAAAGTGGCCTGGACGTAAGACAGCAAAATCCTCCGGTGGTAAAGTGGTTAAATATCGTGCCTGGGGGGTCCCTGTAAAGTGGCGCATTTGTGCGATGTTTGGAGCCTGGTTCAGATTTTAAGGGGAGCCCCACGCCAAAATTTTAAATAAAAACGGCGTGGGGTCCCCCCCCAAAATCCAAAAATGTGAAAAACTATCAGCACAGTATGAAACCTAAAAAAAAATGTGATCAGCTGCAAACACTAAAATGTGATCCCACTACACAAATAAATAATTCAGTAAATAATATGTGTTGCGCTAAATCAAACAAAGTGCATATGAAAAATATTAAACATATTCAATCTTAAAATATTGCAACAAAAGTCCATGTGATTGAATACGTGACATGAATATTGAATAAGTCCTATATAAGTCCCCCCAAAATCCATACCAGACTCTTATCAGAGCAAGCAGCCTGGCTGGACAGGATTAGGAATGGGGGGGGGGGGGGGGAGCAACCTTGTCACCAAAAAAGTGTCCAAAAAAAATAAAGACAAAGCCAGTCCTTTATTAAAAAATATAAAGTGACCCCCCAATGTAAAAAAATCATCAATCACGTCGTAACCAGCCGTTTAGACATTAACCACTTGCCGTCTGAGTACGGTAGTACTACTGCGGCAAAGTGGTTCGTTATCGTCTGACGACGTAGTATTAACGTCGTCAGACACTCCCCCTTCTGGGCGGCGCTTGCGCGCCGCCGGAGGCTCGCTCCCGCTGTTTTCATTCACAGCGGGAGTCGGGCCAGGGGATTAGCAGCGGCGATCGCCGCTGCTCTGCCCCGATCGCCGGGGATCTAGTGTGGAGATCCGCCCGCTGTGTGTAAACACAAGTGGGCGGATCTCCTCAGTGACAGGGAGTGACAGATCGGACTGTTCAGCATAGCTGAACATCCGATCTGTCCCTGTGTCACTCAGTCACCTCCCCCCCCACACGTCAGTAAGCACCAGGCATACATTAACCCCTCCCTCTCCAATAAAATTAACCCCTTCCCTGCCAGTGTCATTTTTACAGTAACAGTGCATATATATAGCACTGATTACTGCAGTAATGTCACTGGTACCCCCAAAAGTGTCAAAAATGTCAGTCAAGGGTCCGATCTGTCCGCCGCAATGTCGCAGTCCCGCAAAAAAAATCGCAGATCGCCGCCATTACGCATTAAAAAAAAAACACCAAAAATGACAGAAATCTTTCCCTTTGTTAGTAAACGCAATAACTTTTGCGCAAACCAATCAAAATACGCTTATTGCGATTTTTTTTTACCAAACATAGGTAGCAGAAAACAAATTGGCCAAAAATTTTTTAAAAAATTGGTTTTTACATCTTTTTTGGGGGGAATTTCATATAAAAAAATGTTAAAAATATTGTTATTTTTTCAAAATAAACGCTCTTTTTTTGTTTATAGCGCAAAAAGTAAAAAACGCACAGGTGATCAAATACCACCAAAAGAAAGCTCTGTTTGTGGGGAAAAAAAGGACGTAAATTTCGTTTGGGCACGGCGTCGCACGACCGCGCAATTGTCAGTTGAAGTCGCACAGCGCCGAATCGCAAAAAGTGGCCTGGACGGAAGACAGCAAAATCCTCCGGTGGTAAAGTAGTTAATGGCTGTGTGTTGAGTTATTTTGAGGGGACAGTAAATTTACACTGTTATACAAGCTGTACACTCACTACTTTACATTGTAGCAAAGTGTCATTTCTTCAGTGTTGTCACATGAAAAGATAGAATAACATATGTACAAAAAATGTGAGGGGTGTACTTACTTTTGTGAGATACTGTATGTATGTATGTATGTATCTATCTATCTATCTATCTATCTATCTATCTATCTATCTATCTATCTATCTATCTATCTATATTTATGCCAGAGGATCTCCCCAGCCCCCATTATACTTACCTGAGCCCAAACTTGATCCAGCAATGTGCACTAGGAGCAGTGGCTCTTTCCTCTATCTCCCTTCTCACAAGGCAGATCGATAGCAGTGAGAGCCATTGGTTCCCACTGCTATCAATCAAATTCTGAGTTGAGAGAGCCGGGGTGGGGGGAGCTGCCTTGTCTTTGTCTATAACCAGATGTGGAACGAGCCAGTATGATTGCCCCTATAAAAAGTAGCTTTCTTATGGAACACTCACTGAAGAGGAGGGGCCAGGAGTGCCAGCGAGGGGTCGGGGAGGAGGTTGGATCAGTGCTGCTCTGTGTAATATCATTGCACAGAGCAGGTAAGTATAACATATTTATTATTTATTATTTAAAAATGAAAAAACAAAAACAAAGCTTTATTTTCAATATATAACTTTTTTTCATGTTTCCAAGGGATGAGATAACAAAATAAACACAAATTACAATAATCAACATTTATTGGAAAAAAAACAAAACATATTTTTTTCTCAGCCGATCCTGTGAAGCGTTCGCCATGTAGGTGGCAATGATGACAATGTGTAACATGTCAGATCCAATGAAAGGCCGGTAATTACAAGACTCAGTGTTTGTATCATAATTGTAATAAAAAGAAACCTGCCTGATACAATGATTCTTCTGTGTTTCGGGTGATTGTGGGAAGTTGGAGTACGGTGATGTAACTTGTCACAATGATTAGAGGGTGAGTGGGCGACTGCGGGGGAGGGAGGCGGCAATCCAATGGAGTCAGCTGATACCGGGCATCCTGGAGATGGAACCCACACACTGCGATTTACAGCAGATCTCTGGGCTGAGATAGTACATTAAAAAATTCATTAGAAACACAAAAAAAGTCACCTTTATTAACAATGGGAATTGTTACTGGTTAACCACTTGCCGACCGCCTACCGCACTTTTACTGCGGCAGGTCGGCTCTGTTGTGTGAAACGATGTACCTGTATGTCATTTCGTGCAAAAGACACTGGGGGGGCGAACGTGCGCTGCCGATGCCCCGATCGCTCGCTGATTGGACAGAGGGGATGTCCGCCGGCCACCCGCGATCGTTCCCGAGAGAGGCAGAATGGCGGTCTTCCTATGTAAACGAGGCAGATCGCCGTTCTGAAAGGGGAGAAGATAGAGATCTTGTGTTCCTGCTTCCTCCAATCAGTCCATCCCCCACACAGTTAGCAAGCACCCCCTAGGCTCACACTTAAAACTTTGTTCACCCCTGGGTTAACCCCTTCTCTGCCAGGTCTGTGTTCATGCAGAAAGCCCATCCCCCACACAGTTAAAAAGAACCCAGTAAGCACACAGTTAACCCTTTGTTTGCCCCTGATGTTAACCCCCTTCCCTGCCAGTGTCATTATTACAGTGACGGTGCATATTTTTAGCACTGATCACTGTATTAATGTCACCGGGTTCCCAAAAAAAAGTCAAAAGTGTCAGGGGTCCGATTTGTCTGTCGCAATGTCACAGTCTTGGCACCAAGGGAACCAATGAGAGCACATCTGCTGCATACTGATAAGACTGCTGACAGGCCAGACCAGTGGAGGCACCCGGGACAGTGTAGCACAGCACAGACCACAGCGACCACATCTACACCATTGCCGCAGGGAGACCAGAGCATCTTCTCACCCTCTACTTCCCACCACTGAATCTTTGGAGGCATCCTGTGAAGAGACCTCTTCATACAGTCTGCCGCACCACAGAGACTGGTAAGAGGGCACTGCCCATTTTTCACACTGCTAGTAGGGACTAAGTTACTGGTGGTACGACATTAAAGTATACTGCACCTATATTACATCAGTATTACACCTATACCGCACCTGTATTGCATCTTTACTGCACTTGAACCACACCTATATCACACCTTTACTACATTCTTATCGCACCTATATGCATGTTGGTTTATAAAACTGTCATTATGTGCACCAACACTTTTAAAATGCCCCAACAATAGTCTCCCACCTCAGCTGTAGATCTCTGCACAGTGCTCTTTGATATGTTTAAAGCTTGGGAAATATTTTTGTATCCAAAGCTTTAACCACTTTACCCCCGCTCACTTTGCTGCTACTGCAGCAAAGTGGCTCGTTCCCGTCCAGCGACTTAGACCTACGTCGCTGGACTCCGCCCCTTCTGGGCGGCGCGCTCGCGCCGCCGGAGGCTCGCTCCCGCTGTTTTCAGTCACAGCGGGAGTCGGGCCAGGGGAGGAGCAGCGCCGATCGCCGCTGCTCTTACCCGATCGTCGGGGGATCGAGTGTGGAGATCCGCCCGCTGTGTGTAAACACAGCGGGCGGATCTCTGAAGTGACAGGCAGGGTCAAATTGCAGGGTTCAGCATAGCTGAACCCTGGATCTGTCCTTGTGTCACTCAGTCACCTCCCCCCACACACGTCAGTAAGCACCAGGCATACATTAACCCCTCCCTCTCCAATAAAATTAACCCCTTCCCTGCCAGTGTCATTTTTACAGTAACAGTGCATATATATAGCACTGATTACTGTAGTAATGTCACTGGTACCCCCAAAAGTGTCAAAAATGTCAGTCAAGGGTCCGATCTGTCCACCGCAATGTCGCAGTCCCGCAAAAAAAATCGCAGATCGCCGCCATTACGCGTTAAAAAAAAAACACCAAAAATGACAGAAATCTTTCCCTTTGTTAGTAAACGCAATAACTTTTGCGCAAACCAATAAAAATACGCTTATTGTGATTTTTTTTTACCAAAAATATGTAGCAAAAAACAAATTGGCCAAAAATTTTTATTTTCACATTTTTTTGGGGGGGAATTTCATATAAAAAAATGTGAAAAATATTGTTATTTTTTCAAAATAAACGCTCTTTTTTTGTTTATAGCGCAAAAAGTAAAAATCGCAGAGGTGATCAAATACCACCAAAAGAAAGCTCTGTTTGTGGGGAAAAAAAATGTCGTTTGGGTACGGCGTCGCATGACCACGCAATTGTCAGTTAAAGTCGCACTGCGCCGAATCGCAAAAAGTGGCCTGGACGGAAGACAGCAAAATCCTCCGGTGGTAAAGTGGTTAAACTTCTCTACAACAGTATCTCGGACCTGCCTGGTGTGCTCCTTGTTCTTCATGATGCTCTCTGCGCTTTAAACGGACCTCTGAGACTATCACAGTGCAGGTGCATTTATACGGAGACTTGATTACACACAGGTGGATTCTATTTATCATCATTAGTCATTTAGGTCAACATTGGATTATTCAGAGATCCTCACTGAACTTCTGGAGAGAGTTTGCTGCACTGAAAGTAAAGGGGCTGAATAATTTTGCACGCCCCAATTGTTCAGTTTTTTTTTTTTTTGTTAACAAAGTTTGAAATATCCAATAAATTTCGTTCCACTTCATGATTGTGTCCCACTTGTTGTTGGTTCTTCAAATAAAATTACAGTTTTATATCTTTATGTTTGAAGCCTGAAATGTGGCAAAAGGTCAAAAAGTTCAAGGGGGCCGAATACTTTTGCAATGCACTGTATTTCAAGCATTTCTTTTAATTTTGATGATTATGGCTTATAGCTAGTGACACCCCAAAATTCAGTATCTCAGAAAACTTGCTGGGATGTGCGAGCAGGGAGATGCTGGCTGGCGCTTTTCCCCAGGGAAGGCAAAGCTGAGCTTATAGAGAGAAGAATAAACCAGGGTGGCTCTTCAGTGGCTGCATTTGAGCTCCTCTGAGCTCCGTGAGGTACAGGATTTTTAGCCGTTGAATGGCGATTGCTTTGCCTGTAATATAAATATATGTGGCTATATATAAAAAAAAGAAAAAGATAAAAAAGATATGTTTACTTTAATTATTGTATTATATTACTGATAATTTTTTATATTGTATTCTGCTTGCACATTTTATTATTTTTATTGTATTCCAGTTGCAAATCTGCTGCAGTCTGGCAGGATACCCGTGGTTTTAATGTGCATTACCTGCGGTTTCCCATAGACTTCTATTATGTCCCTCATTTTTGGTGTGCTTTCAAAAAATTTATCAAAAATGTAGGACATAATAGAAGTTTAGGAGAAACCGCAGGTAACGCACATGAAAGCCGCAGGGATCCTGCATTACACCTGCGCTACCGCCAAACTGCAGTGAGTCAATGTGAAAGTGCCCTAATTTTAAAAAGTGTTATGAAGGTTTTTTCTTTTCCACTTCAAGACCGCAATACGCATATATAAGTTGTGGCTTTGAAATGGTTTACCAGGGTTATGGCTGAAGATATCAGCCAAAACCTCGGTATTGTTTTTTACAGTCAGCAGCTGGCTTTCTCGTGAAAGCGATCCAAGCGGCTCATGAGCCACTGGAATGCTTTCAGAAGCGGCGGGAGGGGATGTCCCCCCTTCCCACCTGCTCACCCAAGAAACAATCCAATGGTGCGGCCAGCTAGTCCCAGAGGCAATAAAAGAGTAGATCCTCTTTGATTGCCTCTATGGCCTTGCCGGAGCAATGTCATGACATCACTTCCGGTCCAGGCTGGAAGGAGTAAACTATTTTTTTTTTTAAAAAGTGTAAGATAAAAAATATTTTTTTATGGTCTTTTGCATTTAAAAGGTAAAGGAGAGATTTAGGGTCTTTTTTTAACCCCAGACCTCTCCTTAAAGAGGACCTGTCATCCTTTTTTCTATTACAAGGGATATTTCTATTCCCTGTAATAGGAATAAAAGTGATAAAAAAAATAAATATAAGAAAAGGGACAGTGAAAAAAAAAAGTAAAATAAAAAAGACAAAAAATTGAATGCAGCACCCCCCCCCCCCCCCCATCCCTTCATGCTTGCACGCAGAAGCAAATGGATACATAAGTTCAACATTTTTGGTTGGTGTGCCTCAAGATTCTGCCTGACTTTAAAGGGTATCTTGGTTAAAAAAAAGGTTGAAAAACACTGTTTTAGCACAGTACCTTTCCTCATTCAGCCGGGTACTGCACTGTAGGGGGGAGCAGAGAGCACAGCACACAAGGGGCAGATTGCCTACAAACCAGAGGCCCATGGTGCAGCAACTTTCGCTCACACCCCTCTCACTCTCCCAATCCCCCTCCTGACCCCCATTCCAAGCTGAAGCCCTGCTCCAGATACGCTCTACTTACCGGCTGAACCGGGTTCCTGACCTGGCCTGCAGGGGGAGGTTGGGAGGAGTTGGGACAGCTCGGTTAGGGCTGGGACTTTTTACTTCTCTTCACCAGGAATCCTTTAGGCATGTCTGTGGCAGAAGCGGTGTAGCCTTTTTACGGGGCATCAGAGCAGCCCAGGGGGAAATTGCCCCCCTGCCCCCTGGTCCAGTCCTCCCCTGCAGCACACTCCCCCTCTCTTTACTTTCACTTTTGAGGCTGATGGAGCTGACTCACTGTGCCAATATACAGTTCGGCAGGGGATCGGGAGATCGGGCTCATCTGACAGCCCTTCTCTCCCATGATCCCGCAGCACACCTCAGGACCTCTGGCGGAACGCCAGTGTGCCGCGGCACACTGGTTGAGAAATGCTGTTCTAGATCACAAAAACACAACTATAAGATCCTCTCCAGGTGATATTTCTGCCCTACAACCTTACATAAAATAGAACCGTCCATTCTGAACACCTGCTGGAGATGTTTTAAGTCACCATGACTCACATTTGCAGCACTTGCCCGCTCATATCTCCTTTCTGGGACAAAATACTTCACCTCTCCAATGATTTAGTTGGGTACAAAATTAATTCTCCTCTCATTACTTTGCTTTCAATAATGCCTAGATCCTATCAACAAAATAAAAAAGTTTTCTTCAACACTCCTTGACTTCTGCACATACTGTTATCGCCAGGGCGTGTTGAAACCCACAACCCCCCTTTTTGGACTGGACCTGTGAAATGGATTCTTTTTGCCATCTGGAAAATTTGATCTCCTGGGAGACAGATAAATCTGACGATTATACCTTGACCTGAAGTCTGGAATCACTTTCCATTTTCCTCTAAATTAACCTTCTACCTTTGATTGTCCTGGCATTCTATTTGTTATCCTTTTTGGATGCCTGGTTTTATCATTCTTCATGGTGCTTGGGTCATACCCTACCCTCCCTCTGCCTTCCCCCTTTTTTTTCCCCCCCCCCTTTGTCTACCCATGTTTCCTGGTTATTATTATGTTGTTCAGGGTTTTAAACGTTTGTCTGCAGGGGAGGACTGGGCCAGGGGGCAGGGGGGCAATTGCCCCTTGAGCCTCCATTTTCCTCTAAATTCACCTTCTACCATTGATTTCGCTTGCATTCTATTCATTATCCTTTTTGGATGCCTGGTTTTATCACTCTTCATGGTGCTTGGGTCATACCCTACCCTCCCTCTGCCTTCCCCCTTTTTTTTCTCCCCCCTTTATCTACCCATGTTTCCTGGTTATTATTATGTTGTTCAGATTTTTATACATTTGTCTGCATGGGAGGACTGGGCCAGGGGGCAGGGGGGAAATTGCCCCCTGGGCCTTTCTGATGCCCCCTAAAAAGGCTGCACCGCTTCTGCCAAAGAAATAGCTAAAGGATTCCTGGTAAAGAGAAGTAAAATGTCCCCACTGCTAACCTACTGAGTGCGGGATGAAGACAAGGACAGAGAGCAGCCCCCCCCATCATCGATGGTGTAAACTGTGTCTGAGCAGAGGCCGTTTCCATGCCCCACTTGAGACTCTCCTCCCCCAGGCAGCCCTGACCGAGCTGTCCTAGCTCCCCCCAACCGCCCCCTGCTGGCCAAGTCGGGAACCCAGATTCGGCCGGTGAGTAGAGAGTACCTGGAGCAGAGCTCCAGCCTGGAATGGGGGTCAGGAGGAGACCAGGAAGAGGGAGAGTGGGAGGAGGGCTGAGTCGCTGCAACATGGGCCTCTGGTTTGTAATTGCCCCCTGAGCCTGAAAGTTGCCAGTCAGCCCCTGTTTGTCTGGTTATACCTATACAGTTATTATGTACACACCTTGGGAGGGTTTCATTCTTGTTTTTGTTGTTGTAAGTCCTATTCAGATGAAGGTCCTCCGATGTTTTCTATGATGTCGGTACAGACATACCACAGAAATCTCAATATGCAAATTTTGGATGATTACTCACACCCCACTTACTGGGGAGGTAATGCTCCTTTGGTACCTACCTGTCAGGGAATCACCTTTCTGTACTTTGACTTGCCTTATGTACTAGTAGATATAACCTACTGTTACTGCTATATGTACTGTACTGAATACAGATCTAATCCTGAACTTTATGGTCCTTCTGTTCTCCAACGCCCCTACACCCCCTTTCTCTCTTTATCTCTGCTGTTTCATGTGTATTTGTGTAATAACAAAAATCAATAAACAAAGATTAACCAGTTCTGGACCGGAAGGATTGGCCCCCCTAACGACCAGGCCATTTTTTGCAATTCGGCACTGCGTTACTTTAATGGAAAATTGCGCGGTCGTGTGGCACTGTACCCGAATAAAATGAATGTCCTTTTTTTTCCCCCACAACTAGAGATTTCTTTTGGTGGTATTTGATCACCTCTGCGGTTTTTAATTTTTGCGCTATAAACAAAAAAAGAGCAAAAATTCTGAAAAAAAAAAAAAAAACAATATTTTTCACATTCTGCTATGTAACATTCCCAAAAAAAAATTTAATTAACATTTTTCATCCTTTTAGGCCAATTTGTATTCTGCTACATATTTTTGGTAAAAGAAAATCGCAATTTTGATTGGTTTGCACAAAAGTAATGCGTCTACAAACATGGGGAAAGATTTATGTCATTTTTATTTATTTATTTATTTTTACTAGTAATAGCGGCGATCTGCGATTTTTAGCGGGACTGCGACATTGCAACAGACAGGTCGGACCCCTAACTGACATTTTTGACATTTTTGGGGGGACCGGTGACATTACTGCAGTAATCAGTGCTAAAAATATGCACTGTCACTGTACTAATGACACTGGCAGGGAAGGGGGTTAACCTAGGGTTGATCAAACGGGTTAATTGTGAGCCTAGGGGGTGTTTTCTAACTGTGGGGGGGGGGGGACTTGTGAAATGATCATAGAGACATGTGACCCTATATAGGAGGGTCACAGGTGCGCTGTGATCATTTCAAAGAGAACAACGGTCTGCTGTGTTTACAACAGCCGACCGTCCTTCTCTCTCAGTGGGGAGCGATCGCGGGTGCCCGGCGGCAATCGCGGCCGCCGGTCCTGTGGATCGGCATCCCCGCTGCCTAGTGGGAGCGGGGCGGTGCACTTTTGCCCCCCCCCCAGCACCACTCCCGCGACTGACGTACCCCTATGTTGTTTCGTGCAGCCGAGCCAGCCTGCCGCAGTAAAACTGCGGCGGACGGTCGGCAAGTGATTAAACATAAAAATATCATGTGATATAAAAACAAGCAAAAGCCACCATTTTATTCTCAAAGGCCTCTGCTTTCAGAAAAAAAATATAATGTTTTTTTATAATTTTGTAGGAAAAATGCTGATTTTGTAAAAATTGCCCCAGACAGCAGGTGGTTAAATAAATAATTATAATAATAATAATAATAATAAAAAAATAATGGTTATTTTATTTAAAATGTTGCACAAATATCATATGACATAAGAAAAAAAAATTCTAACAGCCACTGGGCAGCAGGTGGTTGAATAAAGAATTTATAAAAATAATAAAAAAATACGTTATTTTAGCCTAAAATGTTGGTGTTGATGACGGTGTCTCTATAAAAATGTAACAGAAAGTAACTTATTTGCTTAGTTTTTTTTTTTATTTAGCAGTTGATCATTTTTTATTGCTCTTTGGTTGGTTTCCTTCTGAGACATGCTATTAACCAGTTTAGTTGACGGCAGAGATTCTCGGCATGTGTACAATGTTTCCTTCACAAGTATCAGTCCCCGAAGGCCGGCGCACTTTATCTAGTAAACATGCAAGCCATCCGAGACAGCGAATGCGTTGCTGATATTCAAATAGAGGTCGCCGGTGTTAATGCTTCAGTCCCCAGCTACAAGCATTATTAATTCATTTTTAAGAAAGTTGCTGTAGGTCTCCAACATTTACCTTGGGTCGAAATAAATTGCCGGGGAATGGTGGTAATTAGCATTTCGCATAATAATGACAAATTAACCGTGACCTAAATTACAGGCGCCATGCTGTCCAATGTGGGGAATCGATACATTGAAACAAAAAGGATTCTGGTTCTAAACTCAAATGACACCACCAATAATTGTCTCCCTTTTTTTTCTGTTTCACCTCTTGATTTATAAAAAGAGGAATTACTTTTGACTTTCTTTGGTATGTCGTCATAAAATTCATTTTTTCCAATGTGTCATATTATGGAGAAAAGGGTTTTTGGTTTCATCTCTGTTGTCTCTATTTTTTTTTGGCAATATCAGCCAGGTTTAAAGGAGTTGTAAACCCTTCCATTTACCCATCACTGTGCCCCCATCACTGTGCCCTCATCACTGTGCCCCCCATCACTGTGCCCCCAACACTGTGCCCCCATCACTGTGCCCTCATCACTGCTCCCATTACTGTGTTCCCAATCATTGTGCCCCCATCACTGTGTCCCCATCACTGTGCCCCCATCACTGTGCCCCCATCACTGCTCCCATCACTGTGTCCCCATCACTGTGTCCCCATCACTGTGCCCCCATCACTGTGCCCCCATCACTGCTCCCATCACTGTGTCCCCATCACTGTGTCCCCATCACTGTGCCCCCATCACTGCTACCATCACTGTGCCCCCATCACTGTGCCCCCATCACTGTGTCCCCATCACTGTGTCCCCCATCACTGTGTCCCCATCACTGTGTCCCCATCACTGTGCTCCCATCACTGTGTCCCCCATCACTGTGCCCCCAACACTGTGTCCCCATCACGTTGCCCCCCATCACTGTACCCCCAATCACTGTGCCCCCATCACTGTGCCCTCATCACTGTGCCTCCATCACTGTGCCCCCATCACTGTGTCCCCATCACGTTGCCACCATCCCTGTACCCCCAATCACTGTGCCCCGTCACTGTGCCCCCATCACTGTGTCCCCATCACTGTTTTCTCCATCACTGTGCCCCCATCACCGTGTTCCATCACTGCTCTCATCACTGTGCTCCTATCACTGCTCTCATCACTGTGTCCCCATCACTGTGTCCCCATCACTGTGTCCCTATCAAAGTGTTCCCCATCACTGCTCCCATTACTGTGCTCCCATCACTGTGTCCCCCCACCACTGTGCCCACACCACTGTGTCACCCATCACTGTCCCCCCCCCACTGTGCCCCCCCCCCACTGTGCCCCCCTCCCCCACTGTGCCCCCCATCACTGTGTCCCCCATCACTGTGTCCCCTACCACTGTGTCCCCCATCACTGTGTCCCCTACCACTGTGCCCCCCATCACTGTGCTCCCATCACTGTGCTCCCATCACTGTGCTCCCATCACTGTCTCCCCCATCACTGTGTCGGGTTCTTGGTCACCTCCCCGACTAAGGCCCTTCTCGCCTGATCGCTCAGTTTGGCCGGGAGGCCCGCTCTAGGAAGAGTCCTGGTGGTTCCAAACTTCTTCCATTTACAGATGATGGAGGCAACTGTGCTCATTGGGACCTTCAATGCTGCAGATATTATTCTGTACCCTTCCCCCAATCTGTGCCTCCATACAATCCTGTCTCCAAGGTCTACAGACTATTTCTTGGACTTCATGGCTTGGTTTGTGCTCTGACATGCACTGTTACCTTTGGGATCTTATATAGACAGGTGTGTGCCTTTCCATATCATGTCCAATCAACTGAATTTACCACAGGTGGACTCCAATCAAATTGTAGAAACATCTCTAGGATGATGAGTGGAAACAGGATGCTCCTGAGCTCAATTCTGAGTGTCATGGCAAAGGGTGTGAATACTTATGTACATGGGATTTTTGTTCCTTTATATTTAAAAAAAAATTGCAAAAATTTCAAACAAATTTCTTTCACTTTGACATTATGGGGGATTGTTTGTAGAATTTTAGGGGAAAAAAATGAATTTAATCAGTTTTGGAATAAGGCTGTAACATAACAAAATGTGGAAAAAGTGAAGCGCAGTGAATACTTTCCTGGATGCGCTGTATATAATAAATAATAAATATAATAATATAATATATATAAAATAATATATAATAAATATAATATTATAATCTATATTAATAAAAGGCAAGTGTCCCTGCGTCCAGAGATTCCAGATTCCCTGTGTCCGTGGAAATGCGCTACTGCGCATGTGCCACAAGACAGCCGTTGGGACTGGGGGCGGGCCCTGACCTGTGTAGGCTAGGGGGAGCTCCTCGGTGTCGGAGGCCGGGTGTTGGGGGTCACCCCCGATAATGGTGCGGTGTGAGGACCGTTGTACTGCCAATAGTTTCAGTAGCCACCGTTCGGAATTCGTATGTGCTGGGGAGGCGGGAGGCGGAGTTCCGATCAGTGGCCTTAGATTTTAAAAATGGCGCCACCCGGCGCCAACATGTCACTGCGCATGTGCCGCTGCTCGGTAAAAGCCGTACACGTTCGGCTATTTCCGGGAATGGCCGAACGTTTTCGAGCTTACCCGAGCGGCGGCGCATACGCAATGACGTGTTGGCGCCGGGTGGCACAATTTTTAAAATCTAAGGCCACTGATCGGAACTCCGCCTTCCGCCTCCCCAGCACATAGGAATTCCGAACGGTGGCTACTGAAACTATTGGCAGTACAACGGCCCTCACACCGCACCATTATCGGGGGTGACCCCCAACACCCGGCCTCCGACACCGAGGAGCTCCCCCATCCTCCCCAGCACATGTCAGGAACAGGTAAGTGAGACTCCTCCACTGCCGCACTGCCTGCCATTATGCGGGGCTGCAGGCATACTACAAGAGATGCAGCGCTGCAGGCATGGTACTCCTGTACCATGCCCACAGCCCTGCAGTATGCCCGCAGCCCCGCATTCCCCTGCAGTATGCCCGCAGCCCCGCATTCCCCTGCACCACGCCCGCAGCCCCGCATTCCCCTGCACCATGCCCTCAGCCCCGCATTCCCCTGCAGTATGCCCGCAGCCCCGCATTCCCCTGCAGTATGCCCGCAGCCCTGCATTCCCCTGCAGTATGCCCGCAGCCCCGCATTCCCCTGCACCATGCCCGCAGCCCCGCATTCCCCTGCACCATGCCCGCAGCCCCGCAATACCCTGCACCATGCCCGCAGCCCCGCATTCCCCTGCACCATGCCCGCAGCCCCGCATTACCCTGCACCATGCCCGCAGCCCCGCATTCCCCTGCAGTATGCCCGCAGCCCCGCATTCCCCTGCAGTATGCCCGCAGCGCCGCATTCCCCTGCACCATGCGCCGCTCGGTAAGCTCTGCGTGTGTCTCTGTTGCTAGGGCAACAGGGACGCTATGTGCAGAGCTGGCTATGTCATGTGGCTCTCGCGTTGTTAGAAAAAAAAAGAGATAAGCGAGAGCCGCTCAGTCAGCCATATGTTCTAGCGCCCGTTAATTTAACGGGCTTAATGTCTAGTATATAATAATATATAATAAATATAATATATAATAATATATAATAAATATAATAATATAATAATAATATATAATAAATATAATATATAATAATATATAATATATAATAATATATAATAAATATTATAATATAATATATAATAATATATAATAAATATAATAATATAATATATAATAATATATGTATAATAAATTTGGAACAGCAAGCAAGTAAAATGTACCAGTAAAAAAAACTGCTTTAAAATAAATGTTATGATAAATAAGTTCAGAAAATCAAAGCTGTATAAATAAACATTTAAAGTTTATGGATCGGGGCCGCGAAGCATTAGAAGAGGAACTGCAGCACAAAAAGTACACGGCGTCCTTCAGCAATATAAAAAAAAAAACATTTCCAAAGTGAGCAGTCACCATCAGCATCACCTTTAGGAACGGCACTCACCATGAATAATGCGACCTGTCAAACAACAAGGTGTCTCATTGTATGAGGATATCGGTGTGGACACCGCGCAAATCAACACTTCCGTCCTGACAACACCTTCACCCGCCTAAAGGAACGTTCCAACCCCGCCAAGAAAACCTTCACCGGTCCACACAGACAGCAAGAATAATTCTTTATAGTGAAGCTTATTAAAACAGTTTATCAAAAAAGGTCCAACAAAAAAATAAAAAAATAAAAAATTAAGATTAAAAAATTTCACAAAACAGAAAACCGAGAAACATAATGGGAAGAATTGCATAGGGGTGTAATTATTAAAAAAAAAAAAAAAAAAAAAAGTGCATTAACCACTTCTGGACCAGAAGATTTTACCCCTTAACCACTTAAGCCCCAGCCCTATTTCGGACACTTTTTGTTCACGCGTTAAAACCAGTATTTTTTCCTAGAAAACTACTTAGAACCCCCAAACATTATATATATTATTTTAGCAAAGACTCTGGAGAATAAAATGTCGGTCATTGCAAAACTTTTTGTCAAGCGGTATTTGCGCAGCGGACTTTAAAACGCCATTTTTTTGGAAAAAAATTGAAAAATCACATTTCACTGCATTTAAAAAATACTTAACAGTAAAGTTAGCCCATTTTTTTTGTATATTGTGAAAGATGATGTCACGCCGAGTAAATAGATACCCAATATGTTACGGTTTAAAATTGCGCCCCCCCGTGGGATGGCGACAAACTACGGTCAATAGAGATCTCAATCTGCGACGCTTTAAATTTATTTAACGGTTACCAGTTTAGAGGTAGAGTGTAGCTCTTTTTTTTAAATTATTGCGCACGCTCTGGCGATCGCGGCGATACCTCACATGTGGGGTTTGAACAGCGATTTCATTCGCGGCTTGACTTGCGTATAGGTTTTTTTTTGTGCGTGAGCTAACGGTGACGGGGGCGGCGAAATTTTTTTTTTTTTTTTCCTATTTATTTTTTATTTTTTTTAAACTTTATTACAGGTTTTTTAAAAAAAAAAAAATCTGATCACTTTTATTGCTGTCACAAGCAATGTAAACATCCCTTGTGACAGCAATATGTGTGACAGGTACACTTTATGGAGGGATCGAGGGTCTAAAAGACCCCAAATCCCTCCACTACACTTCCCTGTATGCAAAACGCCGAAAACGGCATTTTTGCATACAGCCGTTTTTTAAATTTGCCGCCTTTTGCAGCACAGTAACCCGGAAGTGACGTCATGGACGCCGCCTCCGGGTTACGTCATCGGAGACCCGATCGATGCCGTTTCCGGCATTCATCGGGACTCCATCCAGCCGGCGGACGTGCTGGCTGGGTGCTCGGGGCTCCCGGTGGGACGGGAGCCCCAGGCAAAGCCACGGAAGGCGGCGGGAGGGGGGGACGTCCCCTCCCGCCCCCCCGGGTAACGATCGAGCGGCTCCCGAGCCACATCGGTCGTTACCGACGGAAAGCCGACCGTCGGCTTCAAACCACGGTACCGGGATGATGCCTCTAGCTAGAGGCATCATCCCGGTATAAACCCGCAAAGTGTACCGACGTATCGGTACGTTACTATGCGGTAAGTGGTTAATGACCAGGCCATTTCTTGGGATTCGGCACTGCGTTAATTTAACGGACAATCGTACGCCGCTGTACCCAAATAAAATTGATGTCCTTTTTTTCCCACAAACAGAGATTTCTTTCGGTGGTATTTGATCACCTGTGCGATTTTTATTTTTTGCGCTATAAACAAAAAAATAGCGACAATTCTGAAAAAAAAAAAAACAATATTTTTTACATTCTGCTATATAACATTCCCCAAAAAAGAAGATTAAAAATCAAATTTTTTCATCATTTTAGGCTAATTTGTATTCTGCTACATATTTATAGTAAAAGAAAATCCCAAAAGGTGTATTTTAAATTGTTTGAGCAAAAGTTATTGTGTCTACAAACTAGGGGAAAGATTTATGTAATTTTTATTTATTTATTTGTTTTTACTAGTAATGGCGGCGATCGGCGATTTTTAGTGGGACTGCGACATTGCGGTGGACAGATCGGACCCCTAACTGACATTTTTGACACTTTTGGGGGACCAGAGACATTGCTACAGTAATCAGTGCTAAAAATATGCACTGTTACTGTAATAATGACACTGGCAGGGAAGGGGTTAACCGGGGGGAGATCAAAGGGTTAAATGTGTGCCTAGGGAGTGTTTTCTAACTGTAAGGGCTTTCTGCATGAACACGGAGATCTGTGTTCCTAAAGTACCCCTAACTGACATTTCTGACACTTTTGGGGGGACCAGTGACAGTACTACAGTAATCAGTGCTAGAAATATACAGGGTTACTCTAATAATGACACTGGCAGGGAAGGGGTTAACCGAGGGGAGATAAAAGGGTTAAATGTAATCCTAGGGGGTGTTTTCTAACTGTATGGGCTTTCTGAATGAACACAGAGACTTGTGTTTCTAAATAGGAGGATCCCTGTGTTCATTACTGACAGAACAGCGGTCTGCCGTGTTTACAATGGCAGACTGGCATTCTGTTTCCATGAGTGGCCAGTGGCAACCGCGGCCGCCAAACTCGCTGATTGGCTCCCCCTGTGGCGAATGGGCACTCGTGCACACCCCCACTCACGGTCCCGCTGTTACGTCATTTCGCGGGACAGAGCCGACCTGCCACAGTATAAGTACTGCTGGCGGTCGGAAAGTAGTTAAGAAGATCTAGCTCTGATTAAACAGGGGGAGTGTCGGACCTCTGCAGAGAGACCACTGCTTCCACACATAGAATCACGGTCCCTCTGTGTGTATCATAGGGGGTAAATTAGACCCCCGATGTCTCCTCAGCTACACTAGCTGAGGGATAAGAGCTGTGATCCTGGAAGTGACATAATACATTGGTTGCAGGAGGGATCACTTCCTGAGAAAGCTGTTTCCCGTGAACCTGGGTGCTGTCAGCAAGGAGGAGGGGGGGGGTTGCGCACTTTAATCACTTCCTGCCCGCAGCATGCAAAATGGTGGGCACAGGGTGGTTGTGTTATCCTGACTGGGTGTCAAATGACGTCCAGCAGGATAAGCCGCTCACATGTGTCAGTGAGGGCGTGCAGCTATCGGAAGCACGGCCGCTGATAGGGGGGGAACACCAGCCCTCTTGTAGGGGGCCCGAGCACACAGGGGGGCCCACACAGAGAGGGGGATTAGCGATGGACAACAAATACAGAAATCTTCCTCCAGCACCTGAATCTGATCTGTCCCTCTCCCTGCTATCAGCTTTTATCTGTTGAGAAAGAGACAGTCGTCCCTCACTAATCCCCCTCCCTGTGTGGGCCCCCCTCCCAGCACTTATCTCTGCTCAGGAGTTTATTTGTAACTTTGTTTCTCTCTCTCTGTCTCTCTGATCACTGAGCTCCAACTGCCCAGCCTGGATATTTTTCTCATCTTCTTTTTTATTTAACATCGTTTTTCTTAGATTTAGCAGGAATTATGCGAGTTATGTTATATTTGTGTCTGATAATAGTGATTTTGTTATAATTTTAGATAAATATATCTTTAATATTTTCTTGGAGGGGGTCCCTGCCAGGTAGTCTGTACGGGGCCCCGCGATTTCTAACAGCAGCCCTGATCGGAAGGGTGGCATGACGCCAAATGGCGCAGAAGCTTTTGGTTGGGTCTGTATGAAAGCGCGCTCATTAGCAGAACCGTGGGATGGGGGGGTGCCTTTTAACAATTAACCACTTGCTGACATAGATATACTGCGGCAGGCTGGCTCGGCATGTGAACCAACATAGGGGTACATCAGTTCGCAGTATCGCTCCTGGGTCTAAGCGCGTCCCGCCGGCGGCGCATGCTCGCCCCCACTAGTCAGCGGTGATGCCGAACCATGGGGCCACCCGCGATCGCTCCCCACTGAGAGAGAAGGACGGTCGGATGTTGTAAACACAGCTGACCGTTCTTCTCTCTGAAATGATTACAGAGCGCCTGTGATCCTTCTATATAGGAATTTAGGTCTCTGTGTTGATTCCACAAATCCCTCCCCCATGCAGTTAGAAAACACTACCTAGGCTCACACTTAAAACTTTGATCACCCCTGCCCCCCCCCCCCCCCTGGAATCTCAACTTCCCCTTTCAAGTGGTTAAGTCACTTTATACCATCTTGTCTGGTCTGTTTAGTAATCCTGTGTGCCTGTGTTTTAAAAAAATAAGCTGTTCTTTACCAGTTTTTAGAGGGCCGAGCGCCGCTCACGTGACCCGTCCGCTGTCTCCTCTCCTCGTCTCACAGCTGCCTGCAGCAGGCGGGGCCATGGTTTCCTCACTGATGTCAGCCGGGAGGAGAGGAGGAGGGGAGTGAAAGAGGAGGAGAGAGGCAGACGGTCACGTGAGCGGCAAGTGGCGCTCTGAGAACTTGTAAAGAACGGTTTATTTTTATAAAACACAGACACAGGGGCACACAGGAATATTAAACAGACTGTAGACAGGATATGAAACTTTAAATGAAACTACAGCAGCAGGAGGGGGAGGGGCACTGACACAGGAGCAGACAGGCAGGGAGGGAGGGTGGAGTGAGGACAGAGGAGGACGGGAGGGCTGCGGATGATGGAGGCAGGTAAACTGACCACGGTATCAGGGCTCAGCAGCCATGGTATACCATGGTGAGTTTACAGAAGGGAGGACATAGCCAGGCAGGATCAGCCATGTATTTTAGGTGATAGAAGGGGCCAAATTACACAGCAAAGCACTGTGCTGTATAACATGCTTTAACCGCTTGCCGACCGCCGCAAGTACATATACTGCGGTGGTCAGCCCCGTGCAGGCAAAGTGACGTATGGGTACGTCACTCGCCTTCGAGCCAATAGGGGGTGAGCGCGCGCCGCCGGAGGCGCGCTCCCACCCCTGCTCATTCACGGACACCCCCGCCCGTGTGCCCGGCAGACCCGATGTCCGCCGGTCACTCACGATCGTCCATTACAGAGGGAGAAAGGCAGGCGGCTAATGTAAACAAAGCAGTCTGTCATTCTCCCTTGTGTAAGTGCAGAGATCATACGGTCCTGCTATGCAGGAGCGTATATATCTGTAGTTACACCACTAGCCACATCCCTGCACAGTTAGAAACATGCCCCTAGGGACACACTTAACCCCTCCTTCTCCAATAAAGTTAAAACCTCTTCCCTGCCAGTGTCATTTTTAGTAATGTCACTGGTACCCCCAAAAGTGTCAAAAATGTCAGTCAAGGGTCCGATCTGTCTGCCGCAATGCCGCAGTCCTACAAAAAAAATCGCAGATCGCCGCCATTACTCGTTAAAAAAAAAAACAACAAAAATGACAAAAATCTTTCCCTTAGTTGGTAAACGCAATAACTTTTGCGCAAACCAATCAAAATACGCTTATTGCGATTTTTTTTTACCAAACATATGTAGCAGAAAACAAATTGGCCAAAAATGTTAAAAAATTTAGATTTTTACATTTTTTTGGGGAATTTCATATAAAAAAAATGTGAAAAATATTGTTATTTTTGCAAAATTGTCGCTCTTTTTTTGTTTATAGCGCATGATCAAAAAATCGCACAGGTGATCAAATACCACCAAAAGAAAGCTCTGTTTGGGGGGAAAAAAAGGACGTCAAATTGGTTTAGGTACAGCGTCGCATGACCGCGCAATTGTCCGTTAAAGTCACGCAGTGCCGAATCGCAAAATAGGGCCTAGTCAGGAAGGGGGTAAAACCTTCCGGGGCTTAATTGGTTAAGGGAACAGGATACATTTTTTTTTCAGTTAACAAATGCTTTAAAAATAAATGCTGCTGTTTGCTTTTTAAACATAAATACTTAAAATAAGTATAATGACTCCCCTTCATGACGAGATTTTTGAAAAGGGGTGGAGCATGGGCAACCTTAAAATGATGCCCACCCCCTCCCTGAAAAGAAATCTGCGGACGCCCATGCGTAGTGCTCTGTGCCCGAGCCCACCCTTTTTTGAAGCCTATTAGAACCTCTGGCTCTAATCACGTGCTTCAAAAAAAAAAAAAAAACCCATTGGAATCCATGCGTCCGGCACTCTGCATGAAGATTAGGGGGCCGGGCGCATGGATGGGGGGGGGGGGGGGCGGCGCCCCTGCGCCCCCAATGGATGGGCTGCCACTGATTGACATCAATGCAATAATATCATGTATGCGATATTGGGAATAATCATGTGTTCACACTTATATCTATCAATCTGTATCAATTATATCTTTATATCTTTGCTTATCAGGGATCAGCTCATTATCCTTTTTTTATGATTGGAATTTTATCTTGTTCAATTATTGTAAATATGAAAATGTTACTATGTAATAAAAATCATTGATTACGTCTACTACTGTGATTTGCCTCATGTAAAGTCCCACGGCCATTATCAGAACACTTTATGGAGTCCGGGGCTCTTTGCACCAAACTTTGCAAATAGGAATTGGAAATGGTTGTGTTGTTGTCAAACTGTTACATTGTAACAATAATAGGAACACTGACAGCCTCAATCGGTGGATTTCTGTACAGCCGAGCCTTCTCTTTTCTTCCATTTAATTCCATCCGTCCAGTATATAATTCTTTCCATTCCATTATCTGTGGCCCCTCCTCTCCTCCACCCCGGAGATCTCTGCAGGCTTGGCTGGCAATTATTTTCCCCATTGCCTATCAGGATTAAAATGTCATATTTTATTATTTATTGTACCTCCGGGGCGATTCTCTGTCCGTGTTATTAAACTCATGAGCGGGCACCCAGAGGTATACGGTGTATATATTTCCCTCGCAGTGTGTATTTACAAGTGGATATATTTAATATTCCGCTCTCCCGATGTCAGTCGTTCTTTACAGAAAGGCCATCTGACATTCACAAATAAACTCACAAATGTGCGTTCCGAGTCATGAAGAGACCCCCCCGGGCTCCGGAATATTCTACATCTTCATCCCTGTTTATCAGGGAGTTGCAGCTTCAAGGCAACCTGTCTCCAAACAAGAAAACACTAATGGTGGTTTTACATGAAAAAAGAACCTTATTAACCACATAGGAACCCTTAAAATGATTTTCAGGTCTTGGGGAACCATTGCAGAAATCAATTCATTGGTAGTTATCGGGACGATTGCTTTTCACATTGGTGGTCAGTGAGAAGAATGCTCCTTCCAATGGTGGCAAGTAGGAAGAATGCTCCTTACATTGGTGGCCAGTAGTGATGTCGCGAACCTAAAATTCGCCGTTCGCGAACGGCGAACGCGAACATCGGCAAATGTTCGCGAACCGGCGAACCGGGCGAACCGCCATAGAGTTCAATAGGCAGGGGAATTTTAAAACACACAGGGACTCTTTCTGGCCACAATAGTGATGGAAAAGTTGTTTCAAGGGGACTAACACCTGGACTGTGGCATGCCGGAGGGGGATCCATGGCAAAACTCCCATGGAAAATTACGTAGTTGACGCAGAGTCTGGTTTTGATCCATAAAGTGCATAAATCACCTAACATTCCTAAATTGTTTGGAATAACGTGCTTTAAAACATCCAGTGTGTGAATACGATCAGGTATGATGTTTTATCGGTCAAGTAGTGTAAGGGTTACGCCCGTCGCCCGCTTCACAGTGACAGACCAAACTCTGACAGACCAAACTCCCCGTTTAACAGTCAGTCAGTCCATTTGCACAACCGCAAACTCCCCATTTGCACAAGGTTGGATACAGGGCTAGCCATGTCCCATTCCTTGTCCTCACTGACATCATTGAAGGTCTCTTCCTCCACCCAGCCACGTACAACACCAAGGGTCCCCGAAAGGTGAGAACAAGCCCCCTGGGACGCCTGCTGTGGCTGGTATTCCACCTCCTCAAAGCCACCTTCCTCCTCTGACTTCTCTTCTTCAGACTCCTCTCTCTGCGTTGCCACAGGTCCAGCAATTGACAACGACATGGTTGCTTCTGGTGGTGATGGGGAGTGGACCACAACTCTTCCTCTTCATGCTCATCTACAGTCTGATCCAGTACTCTTCGCAGGGCACGCTCCAGAAAAAACGCATATGGGATGAGGTCGATGATGTTGCCTTGGGTTCGACTGACCACCAGGGTTGTCATCTCCGCAAAAGGACGCATGAGCCTACAGCCATTGTTCATGAGCATTCAGTAACGCGGCCAAAAAATACCCAGCTCCGCAGAAAGAATGAAAGAAAATGAATGTTTTTTTCTATGAAAAATTATCCTGCGGATCGCTTTTGGTCTGTTCACAATGAAGCAACGACCTTATCAACTGGGGTGTGCCAATACACTCCTAGAGGTGATGATCGCTTCATTGTGATACGCAAGCCCCTTCACCACGACAAGGTAACGATCACGAAGGGGAATTGACACATGTATGTGCCTTTTTTTTTGTTTTTTGTTTTTTTGCAGCCACAGAGGCCAGAAAAATTAGGCATGTACACATGCATGAAAAAGTAGGTATTGTTGCAGCCGCTGCTGTAGCAGCGGCCTGAAAAATTGAGGTTTTCAAGGCAGAAAGTGCACTAAAACATTGTGGCTTGAACCGCAGTTGGTGGCGGAGACGTCACGTAAGTCATCCGGCATGCAGAGAATGATTATATACAGCAGCGTGTGGACCATTTTTAGGCCAAGGCATCTCAGTCATCACCAGGCCTTTTTTAGTCAAATGCATCCCCCACTGTCAGTCCCTTCGGGATCCATGCCTCATTCATCTTAATAAACGTGAGGTAATCAAGACTTTTTTGACCTAGGCGACTTCTCTTCTCAGTGACAATACCTCCTGCTGCACTGAAGGTCCTTTCTGACAGCACACTTGAAGCGGGGCAGGCCAGAAGTTCAATGGCAAATTGGGATAGCTCAGGCCACAGGTCAAGCCTGCACACCCAGTAGTCAAGGGGTTCATCGCTCCTCAGAGTGTCGATATCTGCAGTTAAGGCAAGGTAGTCTGCTACCTGTCAGTCGAGTCGTTCTCTGAGGGTGGACCCCGAAGGGCTGTGGCGATGCATAGGACTAAAAAAGCTCCGCATGTCCTCCATCAACAAGACGTCTGTAAAGCGTCCTGTCCTTGCCGGCGTGGTTGTGGTGGTAGGAGGAGGATTACTTTCACCTCTTCCCCTGTTGGATTCCCGTTGTGCTGTGACATCACCCTTATATGCTGTGTAAAGCATACTTTTCAACTTATTTTGTAGCTGCTGCATCCTTTGCGACTGCCGGTAATTGGGTAACATATCAGAGACTTTCTGCTTATACCGGGGGTCTAGTAGCGTGGCCACCCAGTACAGGTTGTTCTCCTTCAGCCTTTTTATACGAGGGTCCCTCAACAGGCATGACAGCATGAAAGACCCCATTTGCACAAGGTTGGATGCCGAGCTACTCATGTCCAATTCCTCGTCCTCACTGATGTCATTGAAGGTGTGTTCTTCCCCCCAGCCACGTACAACACCACGGGTACCAGATAGGTGACAACGAGCACCCTGGGATGCCTGCTGTGGTTGGTGTTCCTCCTCCTCAAAGCCACATTCCTCCTCTGACTCCTCTTCCTCACACTCCTCTTCCAGTGTTGCCGCAGGTCCAGCAAGCGATGGTAAGGCTGTTTCTGGTGGTGGTGATGGTGACCACAACTCTTCCTCTTCCTCTTCACGCTCATCTACGGCCTGATCCAGCGCTCTTTGCAGGGCACGCTCCAGGAAAAAAACATATGGGATGATGTCGCTGATGGTGCCTTCGGTGCGACTCACTAGGTTTGTCACCTCCTCAAAAGGACGCATGAGCCTACAGGCATTGCGCATGAGCGTCCAGTAACGTGGCAAAAAAATACCCAGCTCCGCAGAGGCTGTCCTAGCACCCCGGTCATACAAATACTCGTTGACCGCTTTTTCTTGTTGGAGCAGGCGGTCGAACATTAGCAGTGTTGAATTCCAATTGTCGGGCTGTCGCAAATCAAGCGCCTCACTGGCATGTTGTTTCGCCGCTAATTATCTGCAAAGTGCGCCATGGCCGTGTAGGAACGCCTGAAATGGCCACACACCTTCCTGGCCTGCTTGAGGACGTCCTGTAAGCCTGGGTACTTCTGCACAAAACGTTGCACAATCAGATTCAACACATGTGCCATGCACGGCACATGTGTCAACTTGCCCAAATTCAATGCAGCCAACAAATTGCTCCCGCTGTCACACACCACTTTGCCGATCTCCAGTTGGTGCGGGGTCAGCCACTGATCCACCTGTGCGTTCAGGGCGGACAGTAGTGCTGGTCCGGTGTGACTCTCTGCTTTCAGGCAAGTCAACCCCAAGACAGCGTGACACTGTCGTATCCGGCATGTGGAATAGCCCCTGGGGAGCTGGGGGGGTGCAGTTGGTGTGGAGCAAGACGCAACAGCAGAAGAGGACTCAGCCGAGGAGGTTAGCAAAGAGGATGGAGTAGGAGGAGTAGAGGAGGTGGCAGCAGGCCTGCCTGCAAGTCGTGGCGGTGTCACCAACTCCTCTGCAGCAGAGCCACGCATTCCATGCTTGGCAGCCGCCAGCAGGTTTACCCAATGCGCAGTGTAAGTTATATACCTGCCCTGACCGTGCTTTGCAGACCAGCTATCAGTGGTCAGATGGACCCTTGCCCCAACACTGTGTGCCAGACGTGACATGATTTCCTTTTCCACAATAGAGTACAGGTTGGGGATTGCCTTTTGTGAAAAATAATTTCGGCCGGGTACCTTCCACTGCGGTGTCCCAATAGCGACAAATTTTTTGAAGGCCTCAGACTCCACCAGCTTGTATGGTAAAAGCTGGCGGGCTAAGAGTTCCGACAAGCCAGCTGTCAGACGCCGGGCAAGGGGGTGACTCTGTGAGATTGGCTTCTTACGCTCAAACATTTCCTTGACAGACACCTGACTGTGGGCAGGTGAGCAGGAACTGCTGAAGGTGAGAGGCGGAGGGGCGGGTTGTTGATAGGGGGCATGGAGGACAGCAGTGGTTGACGTGGCTGAAGATGCTGGACCAGGAGGAGGATGGTGGCTTTCAGTTTGTGTGCTGCTTTTACTCATGTGTTGATCCCAAAAGCGTTTGTGATGTGAGATCATGTGCCTTCGCAAAGCAGTTGTACCTAGGTGGGTGTTGGACTTCCCACGACTCAGTTTCTTTTGGCACAGGTTACAAATGGCATCGCTGATATCAGAGGCAGACACACAAAAAAAATGCCACACTGCTGAGCTTTGCAAGGACGGCATTCTGGTGGTGGCAACAGCTTGCGTTGATTGGCGTGCTGTCTGGCTGACCCCGGGTGCCGAATCTACATGCTGTCTGACTGCGCCACTAGCTCCTTGCGATGACCTCCTCCCCCTGCTTCCAACTCGTCTCCTCCTCCTCTCTGTCTCCCCATCTGAACTTTCCCCCTCTTCTTCTGCTCTTCGAGCAGGCACCCAGGTGACATCCACAGACACATCGTCATCATCAGCCGCTTCACTTGACAACTCAGCAAAGGCAGCAGCAGCAGGTACAACATCATCATCATCATCATCACAATGTACGTCCATGTGTATAATGCTGCCTGACTGAGACATATCCCCGTTATCTACATCCTCTGGCACTAATAGTTGCGCATCACTTATTTCTTCCAACTGATGTGAAAATAACTCCTCTGACGGATCAAGTGAAACGGCTGTGGTGCTAGTGTTGGTGGTGGTGCCGGCGGGCTGGCGAGTGGTAAATTGAGAGGTGCCCGAAGCTGAGCTGGAGGAGGATGGTGCATTAAGGTTCAGAGCGGAAGCTGTAGACGATTGGGTGTCCTGTGTAAGCCAGTCAACTATGGCCTCAGAATTTTTTGAGTTCAGGGTCTGTGGTGGCCTCTGAACACTGGGCATTATTCTAGGGCCTAAGGAAATCACAGCACCACAACCACGACGGCCCTTGCGGGGTGGCCTGCCTCTGCCTGTCATTTTTTTTTTTTAATGTGTTGTGTACTATGAGTGCAAGGTGCTGTGCCACCCTATAGGAGTGTTGGGCAGTGGGTACAGTACACTCTGTGGACCTGACAGTCACTGGCACCCAGGCAACTGCAATTAAAAAATATATATATTTTTTTTTACTTTGCAAGCTGCTGTGCCACCTTATATATCAGTGGTGTGTGGGCAGTGGCACAGTACACTCTCTGTGGACCTGACAGCAGTCACTGGCACCCAGGCAACTGCAATTAAAAAATATATATATTTTTTTTTACTTTGCAAGCTGCTGTGCCACCTTATATATCAGTGGTGGGTGGGCACACAGTGGCACTGCAGTGGGCACAGTACACTCTGTGGACCTGACAGTAACTGGCAGCCCAGGCAACTGCAATAATAAAAAATATTTTTTTTTTTTCAATTTGCAACAAGATGCTGTGCCACCATATATATATATCAGTGGTGGGCAGTGCACTGCAGTGGGTACAGTGCACTCTGTGGACCTGACACAGCACTCACTGCAATTATGACAGAGGAAAAAAAATTTTTTTTTAAAATGCAAGGTACTGTGCCTGTGCCACCCGAAATGAGTGTGGTGTGCACACAGTACAGTCTGTGGTAGGTCTGTGGCCTCTCACACACAGGGGGCAGGCAACTGCAGTGTACAATAGATATATATATATATATATATATATATATATAAAGAAAAAACTCTATTACCTTACCAGCCCTTAAAAGGGCTTTTGGGGACACTAGATATATATATACGTATATATATAAATAAAAAAAAATCCTCAATTACCAGCCCTTAAAAGGGCTTTTGGGGACACTAGATATATATATATATATATATATATATATATATATATATATATATATATATATATATGAAGAAAAAAACTCAATTACCAGCCCTTAAAAGGGCTTTTGGGGACGCTAGATATATATATATATATATATATATATATATATATATAAAAATTACACAAATACCAGCCCTTAGAAGGGCTTTTTGGGGTGCTGTCCTTACAGCAGTAGTGGACCAAGAACACTGCAAGACCAGGAACACTGACTAACTGTCCCTAGCTTAACAGCAGCAGCAGCAGCTCTCCCTACTCTCACTACACACACTGCTTCAGAATGATCTAAGATGGATGCTGCCCTTGCTTATTTATAGGAGGTGGGAGGGTGTGGGAGGGAGGTATGCTGATTGGCTGGAAATGTGCCTGCTGACTGTAAAGTTCAGGGTCAAAGTTTGCCTCAATGATGTATTATGGGGGGCGGACCGAACATCGCATATGTTCGCCCGCAGTGGCGAACGCAAACATGCTAAGTTCGCCGGGAACTGTCCGCTGGCGAACAGTTCTATACATCTCTAGTGGCCAGTAGGAAGAATGCCCCTTACATTGGTGGCCAGTGGGAGAATGCTCCTTACAATAGTGGCAAGTAGGAAGAATGCTCCTTACATTGGTGGCCAGTAGGAAGAATGTTCCTTACATTTGTGGTCAGTGGGAGGAATGCCCCTTACATTGGTGATCAGTGGGAAGAATGCTCCTTACAATTGTGGCCAATAGGAAGAATGTCCCTTACATTGGTGGTCAGTGAGAAGAATGCTCCTTACAATGGTGGCCAGTAGGAAAAATACTCCTTACATTGGTGGTCAGTGAGAAGAATGCTACTTACATTGGTGGTCAGTGGGAAGAATGCCCCCTACATTGGTGGTCAGTGGGAAGAATGCTCCTTACATTAATGGTCAGTGGGAAGAATGCCCCTTACATTGGTGGTCAGTGGGAAGAATGTGCCTTACATTGGTGGCCAGTAGGAAGAATGCTCCTTACATTGGTGGTCAGTGGGAGGAATGCCCCTTACATTGGTGGTCAGTGGGAAGAATGTTGGATGATGATGGATCTTCTGCTGGGTGGAATGTTGCCAGCTATGCTTCAGTTTTGGGGAGTCGCACCAGAGTGGGTGGTGGGAATTCTGCTAATAGTTATAATTCAGGGAGGTTTGGTGGGGGGCTGGTTAGTGGGTATTGGAGAAGGAATGTGGTTCAGTTGAGGTGGGAGGGGGAGGGAACCCCACCAGTAAGGGGGAGGGTGGCTGAGTTGGTTTTGGAAATGGGGTTTAAAGCTTGCAATATTTTTGCTTTGATTTGCCCGGTGGGAAGTTATGAATTTGATTTATCTTTTGTAAAACTTGAGAGTTTGGATCTCTTTTGGGAAAGGTATAGGAGGTGCAAGGGCCTTCAGCAGTGGAGTGGTTTGGTGCCAAAGGTGATTTCAAGGCAGCCATTGATAAAGTCAGTGACAATCTTGGTGCGTAATGAGTGCATACCAGAGGCTGATTTAATAGTATGGCTACGCCGATATGGCGAGGTCCTCACTCCACTACGGAAGGTCCTTGATGAGCATGGGATATGGACAGGGGCCTGAACAGTGTCACTAAAATTGGTGGTGCTGGGCAATGTTGTTCAGCACCTTCCCTGCTCAGCCTTTCTGGGAAGGGATAGGCTGACCATTTTCTACCAAGTTCAGCCTAAGGTGTGTAATAAATGTGGGGATAAAGGCCACTTAGCATCATCCTGCACCCACAAGAAGTGCTCACTGTGCCAGGATTTAGGCCATTTGGCCAGAGAATGCACCCAGATTCGGTGCAATTTGTGCCAGCAGCTGGGTCATCCATATAGTCAGTGCCCAGAGGCACTGCATAACCTGCCAGGATTGGAGACTGAGCTGCAGAGGCTTGATAAAGAAGATGAAGCAGCTGAAGTTAGGGAGGAAACTATTGTTGCCCCTCCTGTGTCTGTGTCAGATTCTGTTTCCCCTGGTGACGTGGTCCCTGAGTCTGTCCCTCCTGTGGTTGTTCCTACATCTACAGTGCGTAGATCCTCCAGACTAGCGGAAGCTGCTGGGGGGGGGGGGGTATAGTGGATCTTCCCCCTCGGCCTACTTCCCCTCTAGTCCCTGTCCCTCGACATGGCAAATGTGGCCAAGAGGGTGCAGGGGTGCTGGATGGTGGTGGGGTCGATGGGGTTGAGGGAGGGGTGTCCATGTCCCATGTCTCACCCTCTGTTGTGGAGGATTCAGATGATGAGGGGTGGGAGAGGATAATGAGGAAGAAAAAGAAGAAGAGGAAGACCAGTAAAGCGGTTATTTCCTCCTTACAGTCAGACCCAGGAGAGGTTCCTCTTGGCTGTTTTATCAGGGGAGGAGTTGGTGTCGGATTTATCTATTTCTTTATCATCTATGGATGAGGGGGAGTCACATAGTGTAAAGAGAGCTGTTTCGGGTGATGAGAGTGTGGTAGAGGTTAAGAAACGACTACCCCAATCATCCTGATGGCAGTTCCCGCTCCGATAAAGGTGGCGACCATTAATGTCGCCAGCGTGAAATCTGCAAGAGCTCGTGATATCTCCTTATTTTTGCTCAGTGAGTTTGATGCTGAGATTTTATTTTTGCAAGAAACCTGGCTCAATACTTTGGCCGATGTCCATCTAGCAAAAAGGGAGTGGAGATGCGGTCCCTCCTTTTAGTCTCTTGCGGCTGAGCCTTGCAGCGGAGTTGCGCTTTTTAAAACTGTAACGTTCCGGCAGAGATGTATAAAGTACTAGAGACCCAGACTTGAGTAAAAGTACAAGTGCTCTATCAAAAAAGTGATTTGAGTAGAAGTTGAAGTGCTCTTTAAGCGCCACACTTAAGTAGAAGTACTAAAGTATTCAACATTTTTTGTACTTAAGTATTGCAAGTAGTTTATTTTAAAATTTACTACTCAAGTACTGAACGTAAAAGTACAAGTATTGTGTTATGTAATTATTAAAGAAAGTAGTCAAAAGGCCAGGGCCCCCCTCCCATCTTAGATCCCCCTTAGAGCAGGCCATTGTCTCCCTCCCATTATAGATCACCTTAGAGCAGGCCAGGGTCCCCCTCCCATTATAGAGCCCCCTTAGAGCAGGCCAGGGTCCCCCTCCCATTATAGATCTCCCTTAGAGTAGGGCAGGCCAGGGCAGGTCCCTCCCCCCATTGAATAGATCCTATCCCCTTAGTGAGTGACTTGACCTCAAGACAGTTCTTACTTCTCCTACTTTAGGCTGTCTCGAGTTCTCCAGCCTCTCTCTCCACAGTCCCAGTCCAGTCCCCCTTGCTGACAGAAGAATATATTCCTACCTCCATCCAGTTCTCCCGTGCTGGGCGCCCACGCTGCACAGTGCCCAGAGACAGTCTAGTAGTCTAGACTCTAGTAAGTCACAGTCCCTCCCCCAGCCAGGGCCTAGAGAGATCACTCCGCAGGCAGGTGTCTGTCCTCTTTCGCCACCACCACTTCACTTGAGAGCCGAGCGGGAGGCGGGACTCGGGCCGAGCCTAGGGAGGGCAGAGGCGGCGAGACTCTGCCCCTGAGCCATCGCATCAGGTCGGGGATTGGTCGTGACTTGTGAGTCTCAGAGACAGTGAGACTCGAGTAAAAAAAGTCAGCGGCGGTGCGGGTTTGGAATGGAATGATTCGTAACATTTTTATAATTGTAACGAGTAACGATGCAGCACATAAAAAAAAAATATCGGAGTAAAAATATTAAACGCATCGAAAATATGTACTGAAGTAAAAGTGGAAGTATTAGAAAAAAATTATACTCTAGTAAAGTACAGATACCGCCTTTTAGTACTTAAGTACAATAGTGAAGTAGTTCTACTTCGTTACTATACATCTCTGCGTGGCGGTGGGTAATTGAGGTAGAAATGGGGAGATGCATGGTCTTAGACGTCTCTGTTAGGGGGCAGTACCTGCGCCTGATCAATATCTATGGACCGCAGTCAAAATGGGGCAGGAAATGCCTCCTCACAAAGATCAAGCCCTTCCTTTTTACATCCCAGCAGGTTGTCTTTGGAGGTGACTTTAACACTATAATTAGGCCTGAAGACAGGAGAGGCTCCATAGACAGGCTGGGTTATGATAGCGTTTTTCTTAGAGATATGGTTAGACAAGCAGGCCTGGTAGATGTGCACATAAGCACTGCCCTGGCAGCACGGGATTCATGTTTCAGAGATTGAATAGTCAGAGTAGGATAGACAGTTTTTTTTTAAAGGAGAACTCTGCTTTCTCGGCTCCTGAGTTGAGGGCTGTGGAGTTCTCTGACCACTGTATGCTGTCTGTGACTCTGAATGCCTCGGACACTCCACCCAGGGGAAGGAGTACCTGGAAACTGAATTCGTCTCTCCTGGAAGATGTAGAGGTAAGACAATCCTTTGAGGATTTTTTTCAGGCACAGGTTTCTATTCTGGACTTTTGCAGCAAAGTCAGAGTGGTGGGAGCTTGTGAAACAAAGGGCGATTGGACTTTTCAAGGCCATAAGTAAGAAGAAGCAGCTTGGTATGTGTATTGCCTACCAGCATTTGCGGAGGAAGCTTGATCGTCTTGTCTCGTATGGAGGAGATCCAGGGGAGTTCTCAGAGGTAAAGCTTCTTCTTAGGAAGTGTCAATACGACCGGCATGCCTCCTTGGATCTGGAGAGAGATTATGGGAAATATCACTCCAGAACTGTAAGCAAGGCATAGCAGTTAAGACGGTCATAGGTCTGAGGGATAGTACGGGTTCCCTGGTGAAGTCCAGATCAGGGATCCTGGAGATCTTTAGGTCATATTACTCAGACCTTGGAAGAAAGGACTTTAGTCGGTACAGGATGGAAAGCTTTCTGGATTCTACTCCAGGATTGGGAAATGGTACATTGCCTTTAATGGATTTGACAGAACCAATTTCAGTGGATGAGGTAGTTCGGCCTATAGAGAAGCTGGCTACCAAAAAATCTCCTAGGCCAGATGGGTTGACAGCTGAATTTTAAAAGTGTTTTAAGTCCATTCTGGCTCCCTCTTTAGCGGAGGTTTATAACAGCTGTTTAGAAGAGGGTTCGCTCCCTCCCTCCATGAGGCAATCCGCTGTGATTCTTCTGTCAAAAGGTAAAGACCCCTCAATAATTGAGAACTTGTGCCCCATCAGTCTTCTCAATGTTGATAGAAAGATCTTAGCGAAGATTCTTTGTTGGCGCTTGTCGTCAGTAGCAGGAGATTTGTTGTCCAATCATCAGCACTGCTCGGTCCAGGGCAGAAGTACCTTTTCAGCAATTTTAGCTGTCCGGGAGGCTTTGGAGCGATGCAGGGCTGCTGGATGGAGAAAGTACTTGCTGGCATTGGATCAGGCGAAGGCTTTTGATCGAGTCAATCATGAGTACCTGTATTTGATACTTGGTAGATACAGCCTGCAGGGGAGGTTTATAGATTGGCTGAAAACATTATATAAAGGGGCTGAGAGCTTTCCACTTGTTAATGGTTGGGTTGGAAGGCCTTTTGAGGTTGGCTCTGGTGTGCGCCAGGGGTGTCCTTTGAGCCCCCTGCTATATGTATTCGCAATCGACCCCTTCATAAGAAGGTTAGAGGGTGGATTCTTGTGCAGGGTGCCTTTGGGCATTGCTGGTGTGCCACCTTTGAAGGTCGTGGCCTATGCCGATGATGTGTCTGTTATTATCTCGGGGATGGAGGAGGCGCAGGAGGTGGTCTCTGTGATAGAGCAGTACACGGAGGCTTCTGGCTCTAGAATCAATCATGAAAAGAGTGAAGTTTTCTGGATGGGTGAGGAGGGTGAAAGCTTTGAACTTCCGGATGCCTTCCCAGAGCCCCAGCAGGAAATTAAAGTGTTGGGCATCAAATTTGGTCTTGGTGACTATGGTAATCAAAACTGGGAAAGCAGGTTGTTGAATGCCAATGCCAAAGTGGCAAGCTGGAAGAAACTGGAAGATGGAAACTTTCCTTGAGGGAAAGGGTTGACTTGATTAAAACTTACTGTAACGCTCCTGCGTTTTTGTACTAGATTTGCAGCTGCAGAATCTCCACTCAGTAGTCATGTAGAGATGTGTTGAATAACCAGATCCAACTCTCCAGACTCATCACTGTGGACCTGTCAGCTTCAGCATACAGATATACACACTCAATAAGATGTTCCTGGAGTGATAGGATGTATATGTTAGTATGAAGATGATGTGCTGAAGGGACAGGTGTGAACAGTGACAGAGATGGTAAGCAGTTGATAGAAATGTTTCAGGAGAGTACTAGATGGTATTAGGTAGAATGCAGATAGGTTAGTAATCGAGTATGGTAACAGGTGGTAAGGACAGCAGATGACAAATACAGGATAGACTAACCCAGTGCAAGGATAGATGGTAGTAGACTCAAGAGCTAGCAATCTATGTAACAGTGCAGATGATAGAATTAGTATGCATAGATAGTAACAGCCCTTAATGTGCAGAGGTAGATAGTGTAAGTAAGGTTATGGAGGATTCCCCTGTGGGGTACTTATCACTAGTAAGGTTAGTAGTAGAAGGGTCCAGTAATGAGGGAGTGATCCAGTAGCGAGATACAGGGATCAGTAGTGAGGTTCCGGTCTGTTTCCAAGTAAAAGAGAATAGCTGGAGGTTCCGGTAGCAAGACAAGCTTGTAAGCATGTGGACACACAGGCAGGTTGAACGAACAATGTGAGAGAGAACGCCGGCGGTTGAAATAGCCGATCTGCGGCGCTCGGCGATGACGTCATCCGTCTTAAAGGTGTATGCGTACCACCCAATTAGAAAGGTGGGATGCATATTTGAAAAGAAAATAGAAAATAAGGGTACCAGAGGTACCAGAATCTTACACTTACCTGATCCCAATCTTTTTATATGTCAGCTTTGTCTGTATCTTGCCGGAATCTCTCTATGCAAGGGTATACAGCTGCTTTTTCCAACTGTTATGGGGAAATAGGCTGAACCTGATCAAACGCAATGTAACTTACCTGTACAGGCTGGGGGGGTGGTCTAGGAATGGTCAACCCTATAGTTTTCTTTTCTCTGCTCTTTTTAAAGTATAATCTTGGTAATATGTTCGCAGAGACCCCACCGGAATGGGTGGGTATTTTTCAATCTTGGTTTAGGCCTTTTCTGCGATGCTGGGAAGATGGCGGCCAGTGAAAAGTCTGAGAGTCCGACATGGCAAGCTTCCGGCTTATGTTGCCCCTTGTCTGAAAATACTTAGGCAGTGGCAGGTGACAGTGGGGGATATTAAGTCCCTCCCCAGAAAGCTTCTGGAGAAGAGGATTTTGGGCTCTGCTTTTAGTGTGTCGTTGATCTTAAGGGATTGTCCAGGCCCCGTAATGAGGGAGGGGTTGCGTTTAATTTACTTAGGAAGAATCCCTTTGAAGTTTAGGGATCAAGCCTGGCTCACTTTCCATGGAAGGCTCTATGTGAGAGGGAACCTGAAGCATCGCCCTGTGGATGATCGGGATTGTCCTAGAGCGGAGTGTGTTGGTAAAGTGGAGTCTATGGACCACTTTTTGCTCCAGTGTCCTTTTAACATAGAGGTGTATAAAAGGGTGGGGCGGGCTCTAGGCATCCCCTTTCTCTATCACATGAGTTATGCGGAGTGGGTGTACGGAGCATTCCCGACTCGCTGGGATTTTGATTTGGATACACTTTTTCTAGTTAGTATAGTTGTCCATTACCTCACGTGGAATGCACGGTGCCAGATTACCCTATGGAAGAAAGTCCTCCCTGTCGAGGTGGTGGTGTACGATATTCTGGGTGAGGTTGGGAAGATTCGGGGTCTTGAGAAGGGCAGGGAGCCTCGAGCGGT
>NC_138770.1:681868352-681913352 GCF_965119305.1 Pelophylax lessonae | reverse complement strand
GAACAGAGGCCATGGAAATTAAAGAGATTTGGCTTGTTGAGCATTTGAGAGCGACAAGCTTCTAGCAGAAAATTGCTCAGGTGTTAAGGGGGCTAATAGTTTTGCATAGAGCAGCCCTGGTCTTACTCTTCTGGGGTCCCCTGCTGGTGCTCTGGGCTCTTCCCCCTCTTGCTGAGCTCCCCATAGCAAGTGGCTTGCTATGGGGGCACTTGTGCCTGTTAACTCCCGAGCCACACTTTATATGTCCATTGACACACAGAGCGTTTCTGTGCCCGGCCTCCCGCTCACTCCGCATTGGCTGTTGCTGCTGCCTCTCTGTCCGGTGAGGAGAGAGAGAGACGAGAAAGGGCAAAGAATGCATGAAGGTGAAAATCTTTTACCATTAGAACCACTTTATGTTTTTTCCTATGTTCTTTCTATGCACTTATCATTTGCCATCTATGTATAAATCTCAAGAACTATATTGGACTCCAACTATCCCTCTGTATAGCATTCACCTTTACATCTATTAATGTAACTTACCAAAGAAAGAAAGAAAAAAAAAAAAAAAAAGAACTTACACCCGCTTTCCAACTGTCTATCCATCCATAATTTTGATTGGCCATCTGTTAATAGATGATAGAGATATATTCAGTAAAAAAAAAAAATATATATATATATATATATATATATATGTATATACTGTATATATATACATAATATACTCTAATATTTATAAGGGAGAAGGAAGGAAAGGAAGGAAGGAAGGAAGGAAGGGAAGGGGGAGGGAAAGGGGGGGGGGGGAGGAAAGGAAAGGCAGTGCCTGGACAAGGTCATCTAGAGCTCAGGGCGAACATGCCAAACTGCACTCCCCTCAAGATATATGAGCAGTACGTGTCAGCAAACCCCCTCCTCCCAGTACAAATCCGCCTCCCTGCTAAAATCCTCCCTCCCAGCACAAATCTTTGCACCCCCATCCTCAAAATCTCTCCAACACAAATGCCCTCCCTCCCAAAAAATTACCCCTCCTAGCAAAACTCCTCTACCCCTCAAATTTACCTTCTGAGTACACACCCCCCCCCCAATCTGAATCCAAATCCACCCCCTAAATCTCCCCCTAAAGCACATTTCTCCTCCCTCCTTCACTATATCACCTTGTCTAGCACAAACCCTCCAAATCCCCCCTTCTAACACAAATCTCCCGAAATCACCACTCCTAGCAATTCTTAGCCCCCCCGCCCCCGATTGCTCCTCCCATAAAAAATCACCTTCCCCTCAATCACCTTGCAGCGTCCCATCCACCACCCATAGGGGAAAATCCCCTATGGGTGGGACTTTACTGGCACCAAAGAAATAGTAGATAATATATAGATTAAAGCCATATTTATTAATAGAAATTTATAAAAAACACTGATACAAAAATAGTATAGCGGCATGTACAATGTAATACACACAAAAAGACATGGAAAGACCAAGAATAGCACCATATGATACAATGGGTTGACACCAAATACCCAACGCGTTTTGGGGCTGAAGAGTTTCTTCCTTAGGGGTGTAGCAGGAGTTGACAACCTACTGAAAAGTGTGAGATATAAGTATGTTTGGAGCATAGTAAACCAACAATATTGAAAGTTAGGTGCAAAGCAGTATAACTTACTATCAAGAAGCGATGCATAAGCAGAATCCAATAATAAAAACAAGACAAAGACGAATACCAAGGTCTCACCGGAGTATATCAATATATAGGAGTATATCACCCACCTCACATGAAACCACAGTGCCCAGGGCAGCCCCCCCCCCCTCCTGCCCACCCCTTATCCCGGCCCTGAGGAAAGGAACACCTTTCTACCTAGCCCTTACATCCCTTTAACTGGCCTATTATACCAAAGGAGTGGGAAGGTCTGCCTGATCATGAGACCACCCAGATTGGCTGTCACACCGGTCACATGACTAGGAGGAGCCTGCAGGATCATTACTAGAGACAAGGAGCTGTCTTTGACAGCTCAGTCAACCTGCTGGGAATGTGCTCTCTGCACAGAAACCTTTTCCACCTACGGATGCATGCATGCAGCATGTGGGCAATAATGCCCACCCTCTTTGCTGCTGCACATATGAGTTACGTGGGTGGCGAGAGGTTAATGTGCTTCAACTATCCACCTATCTATTTACCCCTCTATACATCCATCATTTTTTTCAGCCAACTGTTTATTGACAGATAGTTCATTTTAAGTTGTTTCCCTTATTCTTTCTATGCACGTATCCTTTGCTCAGCTATGTATAAATCTCAAAGATGATAGATAGATAGATAGATAGATAGATAGATAGATAGATAGATAGATAGATAGATAGATAGATAGATAGATAGATAGATAGATAGATAGATAGATAGATAGATAGATAGATAGATAGATAGATAGAGAGACAGACAGACAGACAGACAGACAGACAGACAGACAGACAGACAGACAGACAGACAGACAGACAGACAGACAGACAGACAGACAGATAGATAGATAGATAGATAGATAGATAGATAGATAGATAGATAGATAGATAGATAGATAGATAGATAGATAGATAGATAGATAGATAGATAGATAGATAGTCACAGCCATAGGGCCAGAATGAAAAAGTGCCACACTTAAGAATTTAGCTTTGTCGGAATTTTGAAAATGGAAAGAAAATTGTTGCAGGTCTTTCCTGAATTTGGCACAGGAATTTCTCATACGCCATAATGCCAGGAATGTGTCACACACACTTTATGGAATCCCTCCTGAGAATCAGCTGCCCACTGAAGTTTTCAGATGATTTTGCTGTGTGTTGAGCCCGTCCAGATACGGCTGTAATTGGCCACAGACTTCTCATTGAAATAAAATCAATGTACGTACTCCCTCTACACCAATTAAATAAGCATAAAAGGAATGAAGAAAATACCTGCTAGCGTTAGCTGTTCTAGGCAGAAAGGAATTAAAAGAGTGAATTATAAAACCGCATAAAAAGATAGTCAATAATTAGCAACCTGGAAAAACACAATGTATCTAAAATAATCTAAAAATGTGTTACAAATTATTGAAAAGGTCAGTTCACAGTAAAAACGACTTATGCATGCATTTATATTCTTATAGGCATAAATGATTATAAAACATATAAATAATTATGAAATATTCATAATTTCTTTAACATACTTATTTTACATTTTTTAGTTTTATGTAAAAAAGACCAATAGAAGTTGTTACATGGAGACTTCAGTTGCATTGACTGCTTAACCACTTTACCACCGGAGGATTTTGCTGTCTTACTTTCAGGCCACTTTTTGCGATTCGGCGCTGTGCGAATTTAACTGACAATTGCGCGGTCGTGCGAAGCCGTACCCAAACGAAATCTACGTCCTTTTTTTCCCACAAACAGAGCTTTCTTTTGGTGGTATTTGATCACCGGTGCAATTTTTACTTTTTGCGCTATAAACAAAAAAAGAGCGTTTATTTTGAAAAAATAACAATATTTTTAAAAATTTTTTATATGAAATTCCCCCCCAAAAAAATGTAAAAATCAATTTTTTTTTAAATTTTTGGCCAATTTGTTTTCTGCTACCTATGTTTGGTAAAAAAAATCACAATAAGCGTATTTTGATTGGTTTGCGCAAAAGTTATTGTGTTTACTAACTAAGGTAAAGATTTCTGTCATTTTTGGTGGGTTTTTTTTAACGAGTAATGGCGGCGATCTGCGATTTTTTTTTTGCGGGACAGATCGGACCCTTGACTGACATTTTTGACACTTTTGGGGGTACCAGTGACATTACTGCAGTAATCAGTGCTATAAATATGCACTGTTACTGTAAAAATGACACTGGCAGGGAAGGGGTTAATTTTATTGGAGAGGGAGGGGTTAATGTATGCCTGGTGCTTACTGACATGTGTGGGGGGAGGTGACTGAGTGACACAGGGACAGATCGCATGTTCAGCTATGCTGAGCCCTGCAATCTGACCCTGTCTGTCACTTAGGAGATCCTCCCACTTTGTTTACACAGGCGGGCGGATCTCCACACTCGATTCCACGACAATCGGGGAAGAGCAGCGGCGATCGCCGCCGCACCTCCCCTGGCCCGACTCCCGCTGTGACTGAAAACCGCCTACAGGGGGAGGAGTCCAGCGACGTAGGTCTACGTCGCTGGACGGGATCGTGCCACATTGCCGCAGTAGTGTCAATGTGGGCGGTCGTAAAGAGCTTAAATGCCAAACGCACAAGAACCCCCCCCCTCCCACACGATGGGTCTCCAGTGAAGGGTCCTGGTAATCCTCCATCATACAAAGACATTGTAGGGATTTGTGCTCTTCCAACCTTGTAGAAACAGTTTGTTGAAGACCCTTTTCTATTCCAGCATGACTGTGCCCCTTGAGTGTCCTGCGAGACCTGATCCTATCTACTGAACACCTTTGACAGTGATGGGAAAAAGGGAACAGTCATTTTATTTATCAAACATTTATTTATGATTCTCAAACATGTAGTATTTATGATTAAGCAGATATATTGGATGTATATGTTTTGAGAAGTCATATTGTATAACAGCTGTGACATTTACACCTCCAGCTGTTAGATTGCTATCTCGACCTTTGAAGACCTGTTCAGCAAACAAGCATTGGAAGTGATGTGAATGACCATCCGCATATCAAAGAATGTCACCAAAGACTCAAATGGGATTTCAAAAGAATTTAGTTAGCTGGATGCCACCCACTTCAGAATGTAGTGTATAAATTATATTAGGTGTCCTAGCTAGCTAGAACAATGGTTTTCAAACGAACAGAAAGTAATGTGACTGAATTGCTCTCCAAACATGTCTGTCTACCTATATGTTTGTCTAATAAATAATTTTCAACAGTCAAAATGTTACTGAAACCCATGCGCTTTGGGGTTTCCCCTACAAGAGATCTTCTCATTCAACATCAGTACCTGAGCTCACAAATGGGCACACATTCCCATAGATACCCTCCAAAATATTGTGGAAAGTCTTCCAAGAAGAGTGCAGCAAGCTATACCCACAAGTGAGGCGGTACTCCATATTAATGGTCATGGTTTTAAATAAAGGGTACAGTTAATATTGCATCACACAAAAATATTAAGGCAATTGTGTTCTTCCAACCTTGTGGTAACAGTTTGGTGAAGACTGTTTTCTGTTCCAGCATGACTGTGCCCCTGTGTACAAAGTCAGCTCCATAAAGGCATGGTGTGATCAGTTTTGTGTGTAGGAACTCAAGTGTCTTGTACAACTCTACTTAACACCTTTAGGATTAATTAAAACACATATAGTGAGGCAGGTCTTCTCATCGAACGTCAGTTCTGTCCTTAGAGGTTCAAAAAAAAAAGTTTTGTTACCAAATTAATATTGGTAATGGGGTCATCCCACTCCACAGAGATACACTATATGACCCAAAGGATGGGCCCAAATTATTAAGTTCAGGTGTCTTGAGTGAAGTCAACACTAAAAAGACACTGTAGACAATTGTGCTCTTTCAAACTTGTGGTAAAGTCACGCTTACCCCTTAACACAGGTTTTCAGACTGACACCATAGCTAGCTTCTGTGTTCTTCACATATAGCAGCCCCCTTTCCCATAAGGCAAGCAGGCCTATTGGTAATTATTTGCCCCCAGGACATATACACAATGCTGTAGTGCCTGGCCACCATGCAGAGGGAGGCCCAAATTGAGCACAACAAACAGGTACTTGTGGTTGGCAGACAGGCAGAGTGGTTCAATGACAGTCCAGGTACAAGGCAGGTAAGGTCCAGAATAGTCGGGGTCCATCTATAGTCAAAAGGCAGGCTGAGTTCAGAGAATAGTTAGTATGCAATCTGAGGCCATAAATAGGGGAATCCAAACAGCAGAGGAGAGCAGATAGAGAGCTTGCATGTATTACACACGCTATTACAAGCATGAGACTACAGGCTTGGCTGGCCTAAATTAGGTTTGGTCTCCACCTAGAGACTGGCCATTTCAATCACCTTGTAGGTGGACAAACAGACAAGAATGCATCGTAGCTAAAACTAGGATGCTGGAATAAGACCTGCAGCTGTCAAAGAACAGGAGCATTTACACACAGGTAACACTTTAGTGAAGATTATTTTCTGTTCTACCATGACTGTGCAACAGTGTACAAAGCCAGCTCCATAAAGAAATGGCTTGACTAGTGGTGTGGAGGAACTCAAGTGTCTTGTACAGAGCCCTGAGCTCATCCCTACTGAACACCTTTGGAATGGAATGCATTACACATGGTGAGCCAGGTCTTCTCATCCAACATCAGTACTTGACCTCACAAATGTGGCCTGTAATGGAACCACGACCCACACTGTTTTTGTGGGCTTCCATCAGTATACGGCTTCCTTCAGTCTTGAACATAGATATCAGATTTTCCAGCCGCCCCCATACAAAGCTAGCCGACAACTTAGCTTGTTCTGGAACCTTCTTCTTTATTGAACAGTCACACAGTTTATATACAGCATGGACATCCCCCTCCTGATCAGATGACCACACACAGGTCAGGGGTTGCCTGATTATGTTATCATATGCAGATGAAATTGTATACAGAAATAGAATTAACCTGAACTAATTATCTAGCCACCTGGACAGAGACAATATGTGAGTTCATTAACCACTTAAGCCCCGGAGGATTTGGCTGCTAAACGACCAGGGGGTATTTTGCGATTCGGCACTGCGTGACTTTAACGGACAATTGCGCGGTCGTGCGGCGCTGTACCTAAACGAATTTGGCGTCCTTTTTTTCCCATAAACAGAGCTTTCTTTTGGTGGTATTTTATCACCTGTGCGATTTTTTGATCATGCGCTATAAACAAAAAAAGAGCGTCAATTTTGCAAAAATAGCAATATTTTTCCCTTTTTTTTATATGAAATTCCCCCCCAAAAAAATGTAAAAATCAAAATTTTTTAACATTTTCGGCCAATTTGTTTTATGCTACCTATGTTTGGTAAAAAAAATCGCAAAAAGCGTATTTTGATTGGTTTGCGCAAAAGTTATCGCGTTTACTAACAAAGGGAAAGATTTTTGTCATTTTTGTTGTTTTTTTTTTAACGCATAATGGCGGCGATCTGCGTTTTTTTTTTTGCGGGACTGCGACATTGGGGCGGACAGATCGGACCCTTGACTGACATTTTTGACACTTTTGGGGTTACCAGTGACATTTCTACAGTAATCAGTGCTATACATATGCACTGTTACTGTAAAAATACACTGGTAGTGAAGGGGTTAACTTTATTTGGGAGGGAGGGGCTGTGTGTGTCCCTAGGGGCGTGCTTTCTACTGTGATTGGCTGTGGCTTGAGCTGTAAGGACACTGATCAACGGATCTACATAGTAGATCCGTGTGATCAGTGTCTTTACACCGAGGAGAATGACAGGCAGCTTGTTTACACAAGCTGCCTGACTTTCTCCCTCTCCCCCGCCGATCGCAGAGTGGCCGGCGGACATCGGGTCCGCCGGTCACACGCGCGGGGGGGTCCGTGACCGCGCGGGAGCGGGAGCGCACCGCCGGCGGCGCGCGCTCGCTCCCCAGACCCTCCCAGGCTAGTGACGTACCGATACGCCACTCTGCCTGTGAGGGGCTGACCGCCGCAGTATGTAGTCATGCGGCGGTCGGCAAGCGGTTAACAATTAACAATAGGACAGACAGGCTTAACAGAATCCACATCACATCTCAATACACAGACAATAGGAAGGGACCACCAGTGACAGATTGTCCGTCTCTGACATTGAAGTACAATACACATCAACATAAATGTAAACACAGAACCCATTTGAAGCATTCCAAACAATATTCTCAGTGTCCATTAAGTATCTGTCTTTCGGTGAGTACTGTCACATATCTTTCCCCCCCCAAAGGTAGACTAACCAGGCACTAGACTTCCAATCGGTCTGTGCCTGAGTTAGTCGGGTAACAAGTCCCAAAGAGTTAATCCATCATGGCAGCTTTCTTAACAAAGTTCCACATAGTATGTAAGTTTGTCCCGGCAGGGTTCAAGGAGCTCTCATAGCCGATCAGTTTGTGGAAGTCTGGTTTGTGCAGGCTAGACTGGGCTTCTTGGTCACCCTGTGTCCCTAATAGACACAAGGTGATTTACACATAAAAGGGGCCTTGGGGGCTGAGAGGGGGATTTCCCAAAGGTAAGCTGTGTTCCATGGGCCCCCCAACCAAAGTGACTCCCGTCACATGGGCGTATTAGGTCAATGAGGCCACCAGCATCCCCACCTCACATAACAAAGGGGTGGAAATGCTGGTGACATAACTGATCTAATATGGCCACATGGCCAGATTTGTTCAATGACACTGTCCAAAATGGTCATGTAGAGGAGTGGGCATTTCTAGGCCGCTGATTGGGCCGGTGGCCTAAAACCACGTGACAGCTTCCCATGGGTTCAGGCTGAATTGGGTTCACTTTAGTTCATCTCTATTAGTAGGCTGCAATATATTACAGTTTTGTTCTTTGGTTCAGATGCGCTTTAAAAGACTCTGACCGATGATGATGAGGATGCCCCGGCAGTAGAGGTTGGATAGAATTATGTTTAAATGGAAAAAAAAAACCTTCCTGATAATTATTTTAGACTTTGGTGCTTGACGGTGACCAAAGATAATTAGGCAAATGATCTTATAAAGCAACCTTCGGTGATGCAGACCACATCTTTTCTAATCCACTGGCAGATGTTTCACCGCACGGTGCGCCGTACACGCCGCGTGCCCTTAACTACAGGAGAGTCATTATGTAAATTCCAGGCATCTCGACTGAAAATAGTTTTTACAAGGACCATAAACCAAAAGCGGGGTCTGAGTGATTTCTGCTCGAACTGATTGTGTAAGCAATTAGGGTTTATTTCCACGGGCCCCCACATTTCACCTCCATCTGCTGAACAGGCAGTTTTTCCTGAAATACGCAAAGATAAATTTAATGCAATGTTCGGCGGGGAAATATGGAAATACGAGAGAAGGTTCACAAGTTCAACTGATTTCTTATTTCCTGTTTTTACCAAAAGTAACTCCGGAAAAGATAAAACTTTACTTTTGCGGCAAAAAAATATATCTAGGTGTATTATATACAGTACATTGGACGGATTTTAGGAAACTTAATTGCAGAATTTGACCTGTTTGTGCTCTGTGGGTGCTGACACATGCATTCTGGAAACTTCATAAATGCTAAGTGGGAGGGGCTGTCTGCTGCAAAAACATAATTGAAATAAGAAACTGCTACTTAAAGGAATTTTTTTTGTTTATAGAGTATTGAATGTCCTACAAATTGTCATAGCTTAAATCAAGGGTCCTTCAGACTTTAGGGTAGCCGAAGATTGGCCAGTGGGACTAGAATATATGCTGGCATAACTGGGAGTAAATAGTGCCCCACCATTTGTTTCAATGGGATAAACAGTGCCCCACTGTTGTGTCAGTGGGTGGAATAGTGTCCCATCATTGGTATAATTCGAAGGAATAGTGCCTCATCATTGGTATCAGTGGAAGGAATAGTGCCCCATCGTTGGTGTCAGCGGAAGGAATAGTCACCCATCATTGGTATCAGTGGAAGGAATAGTGCCCCAACATTGGTATCAGTAGAAGGAATAGTGCCCCATCATTGATAAAAGTGAGATGAGGTGATTATTGATAACAGTGAGAGGAATAGTGCCTCATCATTGGTGTCAGTGGGAGGAATAGTGCCCCATCATTGGTATAATTAGAAGGAATAGTGCCTCATCATTGGAGTCAGTGGGAGGAATATCGCCCCATCATTGGTATCAGTAGACGGAATAGTGTACCGTCATTAGTATTGAAGGAATAGTGCCCCGTCGTTGGTGTCAGTGGAAGGAATAGTCACCCATCATTGGTATCAGTGGAAGGAATAGTGCCCCAACATTGGTATCAGTGGAAGGAATAGTGCCCCAACATTGGTATCAGTAGAAGGAATAGTACCCCATCATTGATAAAAGTGAGATGAGGTGATTATTGATAACAGTGAGAGGTATAGTGCCTCATCATTTGTATCATTGGGAGGAATAGTGCCCAATCATTGGTGTCAGTGGGAAGAATAGTGCCCCATCATTGGTATCAGTTGGAGAAATAGTGCAACATCATTGTTATCAGTTGGGGGGATTGTGCCCCCTCATTGGTGTCAGTGGGAGGAATAGTGCCCCATCATTGGTGTCAGTGGGAGGAATAGTGCCCCATCATTGGTATCAGTTGTAGGAATTGTGCCCCATCATTGGTATCAGTGGGAGGAATAGTGCCCCATCATTGGTATCAGTGGGAGGAATAGTGCCCCATCATTGGTATCAGTTGTAGGAATAGTGCCCCATCATTGGTATCAGTGGGAGGAATAGTGCCCCATCATTGGTATCAGTTGGAGGAATAGTGCCCCATCATTGGTATCAGTTGGAGGAATAATGGCCAATTATTGGTGTCAGTGGAAGGAATAGTGCCCCATCATTGGTATCAGTGAAAGGAATAGTGCCCCATCATTGGTATCAGTGAAAGGACTAGTGCCCCATCATTGATAAAACTGAGAGGAATAGTGCCCAAGGGCTGGATAAAGGCAAGCAAAAAGCTGCTGCTTGGTAATTGTCTTGGGAAGGATTGGCTTCGACCAGGGATTTCCAAACTTTCTAAACGAAAGGGCCAGTTTACTGGGGGGGGGGGGGGGGGGGGGGCTGAGTGTGACTAAATGGAAGTAGAAAATGTCATAGCATAAGAGCGAGTAAATAATGCCTCCTAGGTAGTAGGGAGGAATAGTGCCCAATTGTTGGCCTCAGTTGTAGAAATAGTGCCCCATCTTTGATATCAGTGAAAAGAATGGTGCCCCAATGTTGGTGTCAAGGGAGGAATAGTGTCCGAACATTGTTGAGTATAGGACGAATCGTGCCCTATAACTGATGTCAGTGGGACGAATAATGCCCCAAGGGCCAAAGTTTGGAGACCACTGGCTTAATAACCCCCCCCCCCCCAAAAAAAAAACAAAAAAACAAAGAAAAGTCATACAGTATATTGCATCTATCCTTACACATTTCATATTTGCATTTTGAGAACCTTTGCTAATCTCTGTCCAGTGCCCCTCTACCACTACCTCTTGGAATATTAAAAAAGAAAACAGATGGCGTTTCCAGTGATTTCTCACACTATCCAACAATAAAAATCTTTTGGCTAGACATACTTTTTAAATTTGAGGTGCAGCCAATCTTGTTTGATTTGAAGGATAACTTTGGGGACCAGGCTTTGAATTTTAGGAGGATGCACATAGAATAGACCAGGACAATATTCCCAAAGCACACATTCCTGAAAGTGGCTGTAGAGTAAGTGGGTGATGAAGTGACCAACTGGCTGGGAATGGCAGTTGGTCACTTCATCACCCACTTACTCTACAGCCACTGTCAGGAATGTGTGCGTTGGGAATATTGCCCTGGTCTATTCTAGGTGCATCCTGTCCAGTTCTGAGTTTTGGGGCCATCTATGCCATCAAGAACAAATGATATGTCATCAGCACACTGAGGATCTCCATCAGAAAGGTCCATCATGATATGATCAGAGCATAGTACAGCAACATTTTGGAGCCACACAGGACCCCTTAATCTGTAATGTCGCTGTTCTATGCTGTGATGTGATCATTCAGTAAAGCACTGGACCCATTTGATGGAGATCCTTGGTGTGCTGATGACATATTACTTTTTCATGATGACATAGATGGCCTTCAAAACTCTGAACTGGATTCTGCAGACGGCCGACATTTTTTTTTCCTTTCAGATTTTCAAATCTTCGAGATCTACAACAATTAAGTGAATTTTAGCGCAGGGATATATATTTTTTTTTAAATCAAATGTAATATTAGAATTTATTTTTAGATGAGTTAGTCAGCTTTCCTATATGGTTGAATATAGTTGTGTTGTGTTGGCAGCTGGGAACTTAATCATGCCAGCAGCACAAAGCAAGAGCTCAAACATTCGGGAGCAAAAGTGTTCAAATATAACAAATAGACACAGGAGAGACATTTCTACTAAAGTTTTGTACAGATTGTGCCTACAGCTGCATTTCTAGAAATGAACATAGAGACTGATCACCCACATGATGCTGAGGCTCTATGATTAGGAGAACTGAAATCAAATGAATGAAAGGGATGGGCCAGGGACAGTCAGGGTTGGGAGGAAAGTGCTAGGAAGGTGATGGGTAGATCATGACCCTTCCTTGCCGCCCTGTGGAACCTGGACAGGAGGGGCGGTGGGGGGCAGCATTTACTGAAATTGCCATAAAAAGTGTATGGGGGCCCGGGTACTGCCCTGGAGGACATGAATCAATGCAAACATTTTTTTTAAAACAATCGTTTTTACAGGAGCAGTGATTTTAATAATGCTTAAAGTGAAACAATAAAAATAAAAAATTCCTTTAAGGGGGGGCCCCCTTAATGTGCCTGTAAAGTGGCGCATTTGTGCGATGTATGGAGCCTGCTGCAGCAATACTGACATTTCTAAAGGAAAAAATGTAATTTAAACTTGCTCGCGGCTGTAATGTATTGTCGGCTCCTGGCAATACAGATAAAAAAAATGATAAAAACGGCGTGCAATTCCCCCCCCCCTCCCAGTCCATACCAGGCCCCTTGGGGCTGGTATGGATTTTAAGGGGAACCCCACACCAAAATGAAAAAAAAAAAATGCAGTGGGGTTCCCCCTAAAATCCATACCAGACCTTTATCTCAGCACACAGCCTGGCGGGCTAGGATGGGGGTGGGGGCAAGTGAGTGCCCCCCTCCTGAACCATACCATGCCACATGCCCTCAACATGGGGGGGTGGGTGCTCTGCCCCCCCACCCCAAAGCACCTTGCCCCCATGTTGATGGAGACAGGGGTCTCTTCCCCACAATCCTGGGCTGTGGTTGTGGGGGTCTGCGGGAGGAAGGCTTATCGGAATCTGGAAGCCCCTTTTGACAAGGGGACCCGAGGATCCTGTCCTCCCCCCTATGTGAATGGATATCGGGTACATTGTACCCCTACCAAGTCACCAAAAAAGTGTACAAAAAAAATAAAGACAAAAGGCAGTTTTTGGATAAGTCCTTTATTAAAAATTAAAAAAAAATAGTGTCCCCAAATGATCAGTCGCCCGCCCGCCCACCAGAAAAATAGAAAAAAAAAAAAAAAAGAGGCTCCTGCTTCTCCGGACGCTTCCCGCGCTATGAGCTGTTTTGAGTTTGACAGATTTTTTATAGGGATCTGACGTCACAAGCCGCCCCACAATGCACTGCTCAATAAATTACATGATGTCAGTAATGTAAATGCTGAGGGCATGTGGCCTGGTATGGTTCAGGAGGGGGGGGGCACTCGCCTGCCCCCACCCTCATCCTGGGCAGCCAGGCTGTGTGCTTGGATAAGGGTCTGGTATGGATTTTAGGGGGAACCCCACGCTGTTTTTTTTAAACCTGAGGGGCCTGGTATGGACTGGGGGGGACCTCATGCTTTTTTTTTCAGCAATACTGACATAAACTGATATAAACTGAAGTGCCTATATATGTATATATATATATATATATATATATATATATATATATAGCTTTGTGGTATACACTGCACTATCAACAAACTGCAAAAAGCAAAAATCTCTCTCCCCGCCAGCTATGTATTATTAATTATAGAAACCCGCTGACCAAGGAAACAAACCCACAACCTCGCAATTGCAAGCCTAGTATTCTGCCAGCTATGCCACCGTCAAGCACCCTTAGACTGGACACACTCTCCCTGCCTAACTAGCTCCTATCTCACTCTACACACAGTGAATGAGATAAAAGTTACGGAGAGTGTGTTCAGCTTAAGCAGGCTTAACGGTAGCATAGATGATTTATTGGAATTCAGAGGTCAGAGTCCATGAAAATGCGGGAACTTGAAGTTCCCGCAAAGAAGCCCATTTGTTCGTCATTCGACGAATGAGCGAGCAGCTAATGTTCTAACTCGAAGCTCATCCCTACTACTGACACCATCCACTGCCCTACTGACACCATCCTCTGCTCTACTGACACTGTCCACTGCTCTGCTGACACCAATCTCTGCCCTAATGACACGTCCACTGCTCTACTTACACTGCCCACTGCTCTACTGACAAAGTCCACTGGTCTACCAACACCAATCACTGCTCTACTGACACGTCCTCTGCCCTACTTACACTGTCTACTGCCTTACTGACACCACCCACTGTCCTGCTGACACCGTCCACTGCCCTACTGCCAAAGTCCCCTGCCCTACCGACACCAACCTCTGCTCTACTGACACCATTCACTGCCCTGCTGACACCATCCACTGCCCTGCTGACACCATCCACTGCCCTACTGACACCATACACTGCCCTACCGACTGACATCATGTACTTTTAAGGTAGGCTAAGTTTATATCTTTGTTTTATTATATTTCTTTCTAAATACATTTTCCTTACTCTTTAGTTAAGGCCTTGCTAGGTAATTTCTTAAAGATCTTTGATCTCTTTCATGTTCAAGTAGATCTCTTGCTCACAAAGATTGCCTTCCCATGAGATAGATGATGCTGGACGTCCTCAAGCCAGAAAATGAAGCAGGTTCCATCTTATTTGCTACAGCTTCTAAAGCACATTGGGGTAGATTTACTAAAGGCAAATAGACTGTGCATTTTACAAAGTGCAGTTGCTCCAGAGCTTAGTAAATGAGGGGAAGCTCTGCTGACTTCCATCATCCAATCACGTGCAAGTAAAAAAGCTTTTTTTTTTTTCCTTGCATGTGATTGGGTATTCCTTGCAAAGTGAAGCTTCAGCTCATTTACTAAGCTCTGGAGCAACTGCACAGTCTATTTGACTTTTGTGAACCCACCCCATTATGAGAAGCTCACAGTGTGCAGCTAAATCAGAGAAATCCATTTCAGTTCAGGAGAGGAGGAAGGGAGGAAGTCAGATTTATGTTTCTCAGTGATCCTCTCGCTCCTAAATCATGATACAATGTTGCTCTTTTTGTTCTCAGATGGGATTCAAGTAACATTTAAAGGGATTTGTTAGCTTTCCTTTTATAGCATTTTCAGTGTCACGCCATGTAAAGGTCGGGCTTTTGCTGTAACCTCAGAGTATACAATGGGAATGGATCGTGGGATTTGTAGGAAGATCTCTAATTAAAGAAACCATATTTCCCAGACAAACATTTTTCTTCAGTCATTTTAGGATTTATTTTTCTATGCAAACCTGAAAAAGTTAGAAGCAAGATTTTTATTCTCTGCCATCGTAAACATTTTTTAAAAATGTTTTTGTCCTTCAGAAAACCTCCATTCCTTACTTTGACCCGGCCTTTTCTGGCATTTTTTGTTTACAAGTTTAACCACTTCTGGACCGGAAGGATTTGCCCCCTTAATGACAAGGCCATTTTTTTTGCAATTCGGCACTGCGTTACTTTAACTGACAATTGCGCGCTCGTGTGACGCTGTACCCAAATAAAATTGATGTCCTTTTTTTCCCACAAATAGAGCTTTGTTTTGGTGGTATTTGATCACCTCTGTGAATTTATCTTTTTTTTTTTTTTTTTGTGCTATAAACAAAAAAAGAGTGACAATTCTGAAAAAAAAAAATATATATTTTTCCCATTCTGCTATATAACATTACCCCCCCCCCCCCCCCCCAGAAAAAAAAAAGTAAAAATCTACATTTTTCATCATTTTAGGCCAATGTGTTTCCTGCTACATATTTTTGATGAAAAACCCCCAAACATTATATATTTTATTTAGCAGGAATAAGGAATAAAATAGCGATAGATTCTATTTTTTTTATTTTGTTATGTCAAATGGTATTTGCGTTTTTAAAATGCAATTTATTTTGGAATGAGACTTTTTTTTGGAAGGGGGGGGGGGGGGGCGGGGGATTTTTTCTAGTAGGGATGATTTGGGATGATTTGCGCTAGGATGAGAAATTTTGGTGGGGGAGAATTAGAGGTTGGAGATTTCAGTGGGGGACAGATTTGTGCTGGGAGGAGGGGGAATATAGGGGTAAGCATGCGGATTAGGGCTTTTTTTTTGGGGGGGGGGGGTTTGTGCTAGTAAAGATGATTTGGGATGATTTGCGCTAGGATGAGAAATTTTTTGGGGGGAAGAGAATTTGAGCTTTGGGATTTCAGCGGGGGACAGATTTGTACTGGGAGAAGGGGGTGATATAGGGGGTAAGCATGCAGGTTAGGGCTGTTTTTTTTTGGGGGGGGGGGGTTTGGGGGGGATTTGTGCTAGTAGGGATGATTTGGGATGATTTGCGCTAGGATGAGAAATTTTTGGGTGGAGAATTTGAGCTTGGGGATTTCATCGGGGGACAGATTTGTACTGAGAGAAGGGGGAATATAGAGGTTAAGCATGCAGATTAGGGCTCTTTTTTTGGGGGGGGGGGGGGTTTGTTCTAGAAGGGATGATTTGGGATGATTTGCACTAGGATGACAAATTTTGGGGGGGGAGAATTTGAGCTTAGGGATTTCAGCGGGGGGCTGATTTGTACTGGGAGAAGAGGGAATATAGGGGTAAGCATGCGGATTAGGGCTTTATTTGGGGGGGGGGGGGATTTGAGCTAGTAAAGATGATTTGGGATGATTTGTGCTAGGATGAGAAATTTTTTTGGGGGGGGGGGGAGAATTTGAGCTTTGGGATTTCAGCGGGGGACAGATTTGTACTGGGAGAAGGGGGGGGGGGATATAGCGGGTAAGCATGCAGGTTAGGGCTCTTTTTTTTGGGGGGGGGGGGGTTTGGGGGGATTTGTGCTAGTAGGGATGATTTGGGATGATCTGCGATAGGATGAGACATTTTTGGGGGGAGAATTTGAGCTTGGGGATTTCATTTTTTTTTTTGGGGGGGGGGGGTTTGGGGGGAATTTGAGCTTGGGGATTTCATTTTTTTTTTTGGGGGGGGGGGTTGGGGGGATTTGTGCTAGTAGGGATGATTTGGGATGATCTGCGATAGGATGAGAAATTTTTGGGTGGAGAATTTGAGCTTGGGGATTTCATCGGGGGACAGATTTGTACTGAGAGAAGGGGGAATATAGAGGTTAAGCATGCATATTAGGGCTTTTTTTTTTGGGGGGGGTTGTGCTAGAAGGGATGATTTGGGATGATTTGCGCTAGGATGACAAATTTTGGGGGGGAGAATTTGAGCTTAGGGATTTCAGTGGGGGGGCAGATTTGTACTGGGAGAAGGGGGAATATAGGGGGTAAGCATGCAGATTAAGGCTCTTTTTTTCCGGGGGGGGGGGGGGATTTTTGCGGACATATAATGCTGGGGGGGGGGGGGGCGCAGTTTGGTATGTTTGCCCTGAGCTCTAGATGACCTTCTCCCGGCACTGATATGAGGCAGTAGATGAGCAGTCTTATCCCTGTTCTGCTGAATATCGCTGAAATTGAGAATCCCAGTTGGTTTCCTCCCTCGGAGAGCTCCAGCGGTGAGCTGTAAGGGGTCTTTGTCTACCGCTAAACTGTTCACGGCGACGCAAAGCTGCCACTTCCACTTTCATCACATTGCTTTGCTACATTTTCCACTCCGTGACTTAGATATGAAGTACAAAATTTATATAATACAAGCTTTGCATCAGCAGAACGAGAACATTTGCCGCGTTCCTTGTTGTCCTCCGACTGCACGTTGCGAACTAGATAAATCTGTAAAATATTTGTGTCACGGTAGTCTGGTGACAGCAGGCCTCCAATTTACATGGCTTTAAAACATATATGAAGCTGGTGGGGGCGACTATCAGTGTCTCGGCGTGATACTGATCAGCCGTGTTCAGCCATCGGCCGCGCTCGTGTACATCCTCAATCAGCAGAAAATGGCTGAACCCGTTTATCAATCAAATTGGCCACGGATCAGAAGACGCCGAACGCAGAGCCCGTCCTCCTGGGAAGCAGGGAATTAATTTGTGTATTCAGCAACAAACTATTCCAGGAAAAGTGGTATAGCCAGGCCTGTTTGTTATAGACGCCGTAGAGACAATCATCTTCTCAGTAGACTGACGGCTTTGGTGTTTCTGCAATTTGTGGTTTTTAGAAGCTTCTACAGCCCTGAAGTACAATAAACAAGCTAAAGGATGACTATTCCCTGGTGATAAAATGAAATGTTGTGCTCCGTACCTGATTAAGTCAAAGCCTGCAATGGCGGTAATTGACAATTCTGATTATCCTGTACACCAGGGGTCCCCAAACGTTCTAAACAAAGGGCTGGTTTACTGTCCTTTAGACTTTAGGGGGCTGAACTGTGGCCAGTGGGAGTAGAAAACTCCCCAGTGTCAGTGGGAGTCATAGCACCTTTTGTCAGTAGGATTAGGAGTAGCAATAATATCCTATCATTGGCGTCCATGAAAGGCATAGTGCCCCATCATTGGCGTCCATGGAGGAATAGTGCTCCATCATTGGCGTCCATGGAGGAATAGAGCCCCATCTTTAATGTCCATGGAGGAATAGTGCCCCATCATTGGTGTCCATAGAAGGAATAGTGCCCCATCATTGGCGTCCATAGAAGGAATAGTGCCCCATCATTGGCGTCTATGGAAGGAATAGTGACCCATCATTGGCATCCATGGAGGAATAGTGCCCCATCTTTAACTTCCATGGAGGAATAGTGCCCCATCATTGGCATCCATAGAAGGAATATTGCCCCATCATTTTCATCCATGGAAGGAATAGTGCCCCATCATTGGTATCAGTGTGAGGAATAGTGCCCCATCATTGGAGTCAGTGGGAGGAATAGTGCCCCATCTTTAACTTCCATGGAGGAATAGTGCCCCATCATTGGCATCAGGGCCGGACTGACCATTGGGCACAGCGGGCATATGCCCGGTGGGCCGCCGAAGCCTCCGCTCCGAGTCCAGCGCCAGGCGCATTATAATGGAAGACAGTGTCCGCCGTCCGGCCGTTGCCTGCCTCTCCGCGGCCGATTCCGCGGAGTCTGAGGGCCGCCGCCGCATTACCGCAATCTGGCCAAACCCCGCCGGCCGCCACTGTCCCCGACTGCCCGGGCCCCGCATTACGGCACTCTGGCCGCCCGCCGCTATCCCCGACTCCCCACTCCTAACTTTGCTCAGCTGGCAGCCGGCTCCGCAGCGGCATCCAGGCTCCAGCGTAGCTCAGGAGGGGGTGGAGTCGGTGGGTGGACCGTCCGTGTGACTGTGAAGTGAAGTGAAGGCCGGGGGTGGAGCTAGAGGCCGGCGGGGACCCCATGCTGCCTTGTTGTCACAGGAAGAAGCGGGAAGTGAGCAGTCGCCGTCGCCGCAGACAGACACTGACAGTGTGTCTGAGTCTGAGACAGTGACTGTCTGAACTTAAGTGAGTCAGAGTGTGGAGGAGTCGTCAGTGTCAAGTTAGTGCCTGCCCTGGAGCTGCATTAACACCACCACCCACGACCAGGACAGGAGCCAAGGCCTCAACAACAGGTAAGGAAAGAATGGCAGCAGGCCAGCAGCACAATTTAAAAACACAGACTCCCACTGCCATACCTCTGCCTCATCCCATCCCATCCCTCCCACTGCCATACCTCTGCCTCATCCCATCCCATCCCTCCCACTGCCATACCTCTGCCTCATCCCATCCCTCCCACTGCCATACCTCTGCCTCATCCCATCCCTCCCACTGCCATACCTCTGCCTCATCCCATCCCATCCCTCCCACTGCCATACCTCTGCCTCATCCCATCCCTCCCACTGCCATACCTCTGCCTCATCCCATCCCTCCCACTGCCATACCTCTGCCTCATCCCATCCCTCCCACTGCCATACCTCTGCCTCATCCCATCCCTCCCACTGCCATACCTCTGCCTCATCCCATCCCTCCCACTGCCATACCTCTGCCTCATCCCATCCCTCCCACTGCCATACCTCTGCCTCATCCCATCCCATCCCTCCCACTGCCATACCTCTGCCTCATCCCATCCCTCCCACTGCCATACCTCTGCCTCATCCCATCCCTCCCACTGCCATACCTCTGCCTCATCCCATCCCTCCCACTGCCATACCTCTGCCTCATCCCATCCCTCCCACTGCCATACCTCTGCCTCATCCCATCCCATCCCTCCCACTGCCATTCCTCTGCCTCATCCCATCCCTCCCACTGCCATACCTCTGCCTCATCCCATCCCATCCCTCCCACTGCCATACCTCTGCCTCATCCCATCCCTCCCACTGCCATACCTCTGCCTCATCCCATCCCTCCCACTGCCATACCTCTGCCTCATCCCATCCCTCCCACTGCCATACCTCTGCCTCATCCCATCCCATCCCTCCCACTGCCATACCTCTGCCTCATCCCATCCCATCCCTCCCACTGCCATACCTCTGCCTCATCCCATCCCTCCCACTGCCATACCTCTGCCTCATCCCATCCCTCCCACTGCCATACCTCTGCCTCATCCCATCCCTCCCACTGCCATACCTCTGCCTCATCCCATCCCTCCCACTGCCATACCTCTGCCTCATCCCATCCCTCCCACTGCCATACCTCTGCCTCATCCCATCCCATCCCTCCCACTGCCATACCTCTGCCTCATCCCATCCCTCCCACTGCCATACCTCTGCCTCATCCCATCCCTCCCACTGCCATACCTCTGCCTAATCCCATCCCATCCCTCCCACTGCCATACCTCTGCCTCATCCCATCCCTCCCACTGCCATACCTCTGCCTCATCCCATCCCTCCCACTGCCATACCTCTGCCTCATCCCATCCCTCCCACTGCCATACCTCTGCCTCATCCCATCCCTCCCACTGCCATACCTCTGCCTCATCCCATCCCATCTCTCCCACCGCCATACCTCTGCCTCATCCCATCTCTCCCACCGCCATACCTCTGCCTCATCCCATCTCTCCCACTGCCATACCTCTGCCTCATCCCATCTCTCCCAATGCAATACCTCTGCCTCATCCCATCCCTCCCACCGCCATACCTCTGCCTCATCCCATCCCTCCTACTGCCATACCTCTGCCTCATCCCATCCCTCCCACTGCCATACCTCTGCCTGATCCCATCTCTCCCAATGCCATACCTCTGCCTCATCCCATCTCTCCCAATGCCATACCTCTGCCTCATCCCATCTCTCCCAATGCCATACCTCTGCCTCATCCCATCTCTCCCAATGCCATACCTCTGCCTGATCCCATCTTTCCCACCGCCATACCTCTGCCTCATCCCATCTCTCCCACCGCCATACCTCTGCCTGATCCCATCTCTCCCAATGCCATACCTCTGCCTCATCCCATCTCTCCCACCGCCATACCTCTGTCTGATCCCATCTCTCCCACCGCCATACCTCTGCCTCATCCCATCTCTCCCAATGCCATACCTCTGCCTCATCCCATCTCTCCCAATGCCATACCTCTGCCTGATCCCATCTTTCCCACCGCCATACCTCTGCCTCATCCCATCTCTCCCACCGCCATACCTCTGCCTGATCCCATCTCTCCCACCGCCATACCTCTGCCTCATCCCATCTCTCCCAATGCCATACCTCTGTCTGATCCCATCCCTCCCACCGCCATACCTCTGCCTCATCCCATCTCTCCCACCGCCATACCTCTGCCTGATCCCATCTCTCCCACCGCCATACCTCTGCCTGATCCCATCCCTCCCACTGCCATACCTCTGCCTCATCCCATCCCTCCCACTGCCATACCTCTGCCTCATCCCATCCCATCCCTCCCACTGCCATACCTCTGCCTCATCCCATCCCTCCCACTGCCATACCTCTGCCTCATCCCATCCCATCCCTCCCACTGCCATACCTCTGCCTCATCCCATCCCTCCCACTGCCATACCTCTGCCTAATCCCATCCCATCCCTCCCACTGCCATACCTCTGCCTCATCCCATCCCTCCCACTGCCATACCTCTGCCTCATCCCATCCCTCCCACTGCCATACCTCTGCCTCATCCCATCCCTCCCACTGCCATACCTCTGCCTCATCCCATCCCATCTCTCCCACCGCCATACCTCTGCCTCATCCCATCTCTCCCACCGCCATACCTCTGCCTCATCCCATCTCTCCCACTGCCATACCTCTGCCTCATCCCATCTCTCCCAATGCAATACCTCTGCCTCATCCCATCCCTCCCACCGCCATACCTCTGCCTCATCCCATCCCTCCCACTGCCATACCTCTGCCTCATCCCATCCCTCCCACTGCCATACCTCTGCCTGATCCCATCTCTCCCAATGCCATACCTCTGCCTCATCCCATCTCTCCCAATGCCATACCTCTGCCTCATCCCATCTCTCCCAATGCCATACCTCTGCCTCATCCCATCTCTCCCAATGCCATACCTCTGCCTGGTCCCATCTTTCCCACCGCCATACCTCTGCCTCATCCCATCTCTCCCACCGCCATACCTCTGCCTCATCCCATCTCTCCCAATGCCATACCTCTGCCTCATCCCATCTCTCCCAATGCCATACCTCTGCCTGATCCCATCTCTCCCACCGCCATACCTCTGCCTGATCCCATCCCTCCCACCGCCATACCTCTGCCTGATCCCATCTCTCCCACCGCCATACCTCTGCCTCATCCCATCTCTCCCAATGCCATACCTCTGCCTGATCCCATCTTTCCCACCGCCATACCTCTGCCTCATCCCATCTCTCCCACCGCCATACCTCTGCCTGATCCCATCCCTCCCACCGCCATACCTCTGCCTGATCCCATCTCTCCCACCGCCATACCTCTGCCTCATCCCATCTCTCCCAATGCCATACCTCTGCCTGATCCCATCTTTCCCACCGCCATACCTCTGCCTCATCCCATCTCTCCCACCGCCATACCTCTGCCTCATCCCATCTCTCCCACCGCCATACCTCTGCCTGATCCCATCTCTCCCACCGCCATACCTCTGCCTCATCCCATCTCTCCCACCGCCATACCTCGGCCTCATCCCATCTCTCCCACCGCCATACCTCTGCCTCATCCCATCTCTCCCACCGCCATACCTCTGCCTGATCCCATCTCTCCCACCGCCATACCTCTGCCTCATCCCATCTCTTCCAATGCCATACCTCTGCCTCATCCCATCTCTCCCAATGCCATACCTCTGCCTCATCCCATCTCTCCCAATGCCATACCTCTGCCTGATCCCATCTTTCCCACCGCCATACCTCTGCCTCATCCCATCTCTCCCACTATCATACCTCTGCCTCATCCCATCTCTTCCAATGCCATACCTCTGCCTCATCCCATCTCTCCCAATGTCATACCTCTGCCTCATCCCATCTCTCCCAATGCCATACCTCTGCCTGATCCCATCTTTCCCACCGCCATACCTCTGCCTCATCCCATCTCTCCCACCGCCATACCTCTGCCTGATCCCATCTCTCCCACCGCCATACCTCTGCCTCATCCCATCTCTTCCAATGCCATACCTCTGCCTCATCCCATCTCTCCCAATGCCATACCTCTGCCTCATCCCATCTCTCCCACTGCCATACCTCTGCCTGATCCCATCTCTCCCACCGCCATACCTCTGCCTCATCCCATCTCTCCCAATGCCATACCTCTGCCTGATCCCATCTCTCCCACCGCCATACCTCTGCCTCATCCCATCTCTTCCAATGCCATACCTCTGCCTGATCCCATCCCTCCCACTGCCATACCTCTGCCTCATCCCATCCCTCCCACTGCCATACCTCTGCCTCATCCCATCTCTCCCACCGCCATACCTCTGCCTCATCCCATCTCTCCCACCGCCATACCTCTGCCTCATCCCATCTCTCCCAATGCCATACCTCTGCCTCATCCCATCTCTCCCAATGCCATACCTCTGCCTCATCCCATCTCTCCCAATGCCATACCTCTGCCTGATCCCATCTTTCCCACCGCCATACCTCTGCCTCATCCCATCTCTCCCACCGCCATACCTCTGCCTCATCCCATCTCTCCCACCGCCATACCTCTGCCTGATCCCATCTCTCCCACCGCCATACCTCTGCCTCATCCCATCTCTCCCAATGCCATACCTATGTCTGATCCCATCCCTCCCACCGCCATACCTCTGCCTCATCCCATCTCTCCCACCGCCATACCTCTGCCTGATCCCATCTCTCCCACCGCCATACCTCTGCCTGATCCCATCCCTCCCACCGCCATACCTCTGCCTGATCCCATCTCTCCCACCGCCATACCTCTGCCTCATCCCATCTCTCCCAATGCCATACCTCTGCCTGATCCCATCTTTCCCACCGCCATACCTCTGCCTCATCCCATCTCTCCCACCGCCATACCTCGGCCTCATCCCATCTCTCCCACCGCCATACCTCTGCCTCATCCCATCTCTCCCACCGCCATACCTCTGCCTGATCCCATCTCTCCCACCGCCATACCTCTGCCTCATCCCATCTCTTCCAATGCCATACCTCTGCCTCATCCCATCTCTCCCAATGCCATACCTCTGCCTCATCCCATCTCTCCCAATGCCATACCTCTGCCTGATCCCATCTTTCCCACCGCCATACCTCTGCCTCATCCCATCTCTCCCACCGCCATACCTCTGCCTGATCCCATCTCTCCCACCGCCATACCTCTGCCTCATCCCATCTCTTCCAATGCCATACCTCTGCCTCATCCCATCTCTCCCAATGCCATACCTCTGGCTCATCCCATCTCTCCCACTGCCATACCTCTGCCTGATCCCATCTCTCCCACCGCCATACCTCTGCCTCATCCCATCTCTCCCAATGCCATACCTCTGCCTGATCCCATCTCTCCCACCGCCATACCTCTGCCTCATCCCATCTCTTCCAATGCCATACCTCTGCCTGATCCCATCCCTCCCACTGCCATACCTCTGCCTCATCCCATCCCTCCCACTGCCATACCTCTGCCTCATCCCATCTCTCCCACCGCCATACCTCTGCCTCATCCCATCTCTCCCACCGCCATACCTCTGCCTCATCCCATCTCTCCCAATGCCATACCTCTGCCTCATCCCATCTCTCCCAATGCCATACCTCTGCCTCATCCCATCTCTCCCAATGCCATACCTCTGCCTGATCCCATCTTTCCCACCGCCATACCTCTGCCTCATCCCATCTCTCCCACCGCCATACCTCTGCCTGATCCCATCTCTCCCACCGCCATACCTCTGCCTCATCCTATCTCTTCCAATGCCATACCTCTGCCTCATCCCATCTCTCCCAATGCCATACCTCTGCCTCATCCCATCTCTCCCAATGCCATACCTCTGCCTGATCCCATCCCTCCCACCGCCATACCTCTGCCTGATCCCATCTCTCCCACCGCCATACCTCTGCCTCATCCCATCTCTCCCAATGCCATACCTCTGCCTGATCCCATCTTTCCCACCGCCATACCTCTGCCTCATCCCATCTCTCCCACCGCCATACCTCTGCCTGATCCCATCTCTCCCACCGCCATACCTCTGCCTCATCCCATCTCTTCCAATGCCATACCTCTGCCTGATCCCATCCCTCCCACGCCATACCTCTGCCTGATCCCATCTCTCCCACTGCCATACCTCTGCCTGATCCCATCTCTCCCACCGCCATACCTCTGCCTCATCCCATCTCTCCCAATGCCATACCTCTGCCTGATCCCATCTTTCCCACCGCCATACCTCTGCCTCATCCCATCTCTCCCACCGCCATACCTCTGCCTGATCCCATCTCTCCCAATGCCATACCTCTGCCTCATCCCATCTCTTCCAATGCCATACCTCTGCCTGATCCCATCTCTCCCAATGCCATACCTCTGCCTGATCCCATCCCTCCCACCGCCATACCTCTGCCTGATCCCATCCCTCCCACCGCCATACCTCTGCCTGATCCCATCCCTCCCACCGCCATACCTCTGCCTGATCCCATCCCTCCCACTGCCATACCTCTGCCTGATCCCATCCCTCCCACCGCCATACCTCTGCCTGATCCCATCTCTCCCACCGCCATACCTCTGCCTGATCCCATCTCTCCCACCGCCATACCTCTGCCTGATCCCATCTCTCCCACCGCCATACCTCTGCCGGATCCCATCTCTCCCACCGCCATCCCTCTGTCTGATCTCTCCCCCCCTCCCATGAGGCAGTGGTGATGGGGGGGATAGGGATGACATCAGTAGCGGTGGGGATAAGGATGACATTAGTGGCAGTGGTGATGAGCATAGGGATGACATCAGTGGCAGACATTGTCATTCCTATCCCCACCACCACTGCCACTGATGTTATTCCTATCCTTACCACCACTGCCACTGATGTCACCCCTATCCTCATCATTCCCACTGATATCATCCCTATCCTCAACACCACCACTGATGTTATCGCTATCCCCACCACCACCGCCACTGATGTCATCCCTTTCCCCACCACTGCCACTGATGTCATCCCAATCCCCACTACCACTGATGTCATTCTTATTCCCACTGCCACTGATGTAACCCCTATCCCCACCACCACTGCCACTGATGTCACCTCTATCCCCACCACCACTGCCACTGATGTCACCCCTATCCCCCACCACCACTGCCACTGATGTCACCCCTATCCCCACCACCACTGCCACTGATGTAACCCTTATCCCCACCACCACTGCCACTGCTGTCACCCCTATCCCCACCACCACGGAAGTCACCCCTATCCCCACCACCACCACCACGGATGTCACCCCTATCCCCACCACCACTGCCACGGATGTCACCCCTATCCCCACCACCACTGCCACGGATGTCCCCCCTATCCCCCACCACCACTGATGTCACCCCTATCCCCACCACCACTGCCACTGATATCCCAATCCTCACTACCACTGATGTAACCCCTATTTCCCCCACCACTGCCACTGATGTCACCCCTATCCCCCACCACCACTGATGTCACCCCTATCCCCACCACCACTGCCACTGATGTCATCCCAATCCCCACTACCACTGCCACTGATGTCATCCCAATCCCCACTGCCACTGATGTCATCCCAATTCCCACTACCACTGCCACTGATGTCATTCCTATTCCCACTGCTACTGATGTCATCCTTATCCCTACCACCACTGCTACTGATGTCATCCCTATCCCACCACCACCACTACTGATGTCATCCCTATCCCACCACCACCACTACTGATGTCATCCCTATCCCCTATCTTTTATATTTTACCCAAAAATTGGGTAATATATTTTTAATGTACCCTAAAATTACCTGTTATCTCTTAGCCTGGGTTCACACCAAATGCGGACTGCATCTAAATAGCAACCCGTCCATGCAAACAGATTGCGGAGTGTATGTTAGGTTAACGACACCCTGCAATCGGTTTTCAAAACACAGTGCGATTTGCAGAATCGGATCGCATGGGTGTGCAGGTTAAATATAACTAAAAAACAGAGAAACTGGTAGTTGTTCATCATTGGTCATTTTGTTTAAAAAAAAAAAAAATGGGCTGCTCAGCCTAAAATGCCCGGGCCTATTTTTTGTCCCAGTCCGGGCCTGATTGGCATCCATAGAAGGAATAGTGCTCCATCATTGGCATCCATAGAAGGAATAGTGCCCCATCATTGGCGTCTATGGAAGGAATAGTGCCCCATCATTGGTATCAGTGTGAGGAATAATGCCCCATCATTGGTGTCAGTGGGAGAAATAGTGTCCCATCATTGGTAAAAGGTAAAGGAATAGTGCCCCATCATTGGAGTCAGTCGGAGGAATAGTGCCCCATCATTAATGTTAGTGGGAGGAATAGTGCCCCATCATTGGAGTCAGTGGGAGTAAGAGTGCCCCATCATTGATGTCAGCGGGAGGAATAGTGCCCCATCATTGGTGTCAGTGGGAGAAATAGTGTCCCTCATTGGTATCAGTGGAAGGAATAGTGCCCCATCATTGGTGTCAGTGGAAGGAATAGTGCCCCGCCCCCATCATTGGTGTCAGTTGGAGGAATAGGGTCCCATCATTGGTGGCAGTGGAAGAACTAGTGCCCCATCATTGGTGGCAGTGGAAGGAATGGTGCCCCGTCATTGGTATCAGTGGATGAAATAGTGCCCCATCATTGGTGTCAGTGGGAAGAATAGTGCCCCATCATTGGTGACAGTGGAAGGAATGGTGTCCCATCATTGGTATCAGTGGATGAAATAGTGCCCTATCATTGGTGTCAGCGGGAAGAATAGTGCCCCATTGTTGATGTCATTGAAAGTAATAGTACTCCAGAGTTGGCGTTAATGGGAGAAATCATGCCCCACTTTTGATGTCAGTAGTAGGAATATTTCCCCATTGTTGATGTCAGTGATAATAGTGGAAGGGAAAGTACCCCAAGGGCTGGATAAAGGCAAGCAAAGGGCCGCACCTGGCCACCGGGCAGCAGATTGAAGACCACTGCTTTACAAGGTAAGAAAGAGGAGAGTTTTGGGACTTTAATGAGGCGCATGTAAACATACGTCTCCATCTCTGAATCTGTAGCATCTTCTCTATGCCTCACATGCCTCATTTAAAGTCCCAAAAAATTCCCCTTCTTTTGCTTTACATGGTAGTTAGCATTGGATTTAGAACGGGGGTGGGAGAAGGTTTCAGGTTAGTTAGGTTTTGACCAGACATCTACGTTAAGAACAAAAGGAAGGTTTCTAAGGGGTCCCCCTTACTTCCCAGGCCATTATTTCAGTCAGCTTTAATTCAACTGCCTCCTGTAGTGGGATCCTTCCAGGCCAGCCACACAAGCTCCAGACTGAGGTAAAACCCCTCCACAGCAGAGGCCCCTCAAGGGCCACTGACAGACTCCCTTAGCACTGCTTCTCCATCTTCCACTCGACTCAATTTCTGGCATGGCCCATGTCTATTTTAGGGTTTCCTAGTTCCCTGCCAGGCCCCCAACCTGGGGATTGGCCAAGGGCCTCTAAATATTCAAGGCAACCCCTCCAAACTTCCGCCCACTATCTTCTAGAAAGTTCTCCAACATTCTAGAAGCAGGGGAAGGCACCAGTGAGCTGCCAGCATGAGTCATCCAGCCCTGGCCTCTAAAACCCTGACCCAGATTCAGTGACTCAGGTTTATCCCTGGGCCAGACAAAAGTTTGCCTACTCTCACTTCTAGTAGCACACACTAGAGGGTGCTACGCACCCTCTATGTGTATATTCCACATAGGATAAAACATGAGCTCTGGTTGCAACATTTATCCATCAAATATAGTCACTTGAAGATGAAAAACAACGTACGAAAGAAAACCATCACAACCAACAAAATGGTACCCCAACATCTTTCAACCTAATATTGTAAAGGTCTTCTTTAGGGGGTATGTCATATCATTAGTACTGATGGATGTCTTTTACCTTTTTTCTTCTTCTGGGCATCGAGAGGCCTTCTTTGGAATATCTCTGGTAAAAGACCCATCAGTACTAATGAAATCACATACCCCTGAAGAAGACCTTTACAATATTAGGTTGAAACGTGTTGGGATACTATTTTTTGGTTGTGATGGTTTTCCTTCTTACATTGTTTTTAATCAGTATTAATTTTCAAAGTATTTGGTTTTTAAACAAGGTACATTAAATAAAGCAGAAAGAATGTTACATACCGTCAAATAATACAATATAACGGAACCATACAGTGAGTGTTATATGCATTAAAGAACATAATATTGAAATAGAAGAACGGTTCAACATGAAGACAGAAGTAAAGCAAAGTCTTCACCATACGCAGTAGTTAAGTTAAGTTCTGGTCCATGGAGTCCATGGATTCCAAAAATTTTGGAATGTAGCTAATCTGTCACAGCGTGTGGCTAGGTGTTTTTCGTACTCGTAGGTAATATTAATGGTGGTGATCACTTCAGAGACATTTAATGCCTTGTCCGACTTCCAGTCTCTAGTGATTGTTAGTTTAGATGCTAATAGAATGTGAGCAACTATGACACGATATGTGGGAGGGAAAATATCTATCTCTAGGTTGAGTAGAGCCAATGCCGGATTTTGTGGTGGTTAGTGTGCCTGTGACCGAAGATATCAATTTAACCCATATCTGATTTTAACCACTTAAGCCCCGGAAGATTTTACCCCCTTCCTGACCAGGGCCTATTTTGCGATTCGGCACTGCGTGACTTTAACGGACAATTGCGCGGTCATGCAACGCTGTACCTAAGCGAATTTGACGTCCTTTTTTCCCCACAAACAGAGCTTTCTTTTCGTGGTATTTGATCACCTGTGCGATTTTTACTTTTTGTGCTTTTAACAAAGAAAGAGCGTCAATTTTGCAAAAATAACAATATTTTTCAAATTTTTTTATATGAAATTCCCCCCAAAAAAATGTAAAAATCAAAATTTTTTAACATTTTAGGCCAATTTGTTTTATGCTACATATGTTTGGTAAAAAAAAAAAATCGCAAAAAGCGTATTTTGATTGGTTTGCGCAAAAGTTATTGCGTTTACTAACTAAGGGAAGATTTTTGTCATTTTTTTTTAACGCGTAATGGCGGCGATCTGCGATTTTTTTTTGCGGTACTGCGACATTGCAGCGGACAGATCGGACCCTTGACTGACATTTTTGATACTTTTGGGGTTACCAGTGACATTACTACAGTAATCAGTGCTATACATATGCACTGTTACTGTAAAATGACACTGGAAGTGAAGGGGTTACCTTTTTTTGAGAGGGAGGGGCTATGTGTGTCCCTAGGGGCGTGATTCTAACTGTGATTGGCTGTGGCTTGAGGTGTATGAACAGTGATCAACGGTCCTACATAGTAGAACCGTATGATCACTATTCATACACAGGGGAGAATGACAGGCGGCTTGTTTACATTAGCCCTCTGCCTTTCTCCTGCTCTAACGGAACGATCGCGAGTGACCGGCGGACATCGTGTCCGCCGGGCACACGCGCGGGGGGGTCCGTGACCACGCGGGAGCGCGCCTCCAGTGGCGCGCGCTCGCTCCCTAGACCCTCACAGGCTAGCGATGTAGCCCTACGTTGCTTTGCCTGTGAGGGGCTGACTGCCAACGTAAATAGTCGTGCGGCAGTCGGCAAGCGGTTAAAAGCTGGTTAGGTTTTCACACATCCAAAGATGTGAAAGAGGTTGCCAACCTGGCCACAACCACGTCAGCACAGGGCAGAATGGGACGGATAGAATTTGGACGGTCTGTAGGGTGTGAAGTACCATCTGGAGAGCACTTTATGGGAGAGTTATTATTATTATTATTATTTGGATACATTATATACTTTATGTACTGAAATGCTTTAGTCCATTTTTCCAGGGTGTAAGATTTCTGCAGGTCGGTTCCCCCATTGTTTTTAATCTTCAAGTAACTATTTTTGATGGATAAATGTTGCAACCAGAGCCTATGTGGAATATACTTTTTAACAATTTTTGTTAATTAAAAAATAATATTTTACAATTCTATCTTAAGACTCATTTGCTGCAAAAAAAAAAAAAAAAACCAGGGGAATATTTCATTTTTGCTAGTGGTTAATACAATGCCTAGAGTTGTTATTCAAGACATACCATGGATTGAGCAAAACATATAAAAAATAAATAGTAAAGACGAATCTACCATCCATTTAAACTTTCTTATTACCATTTGGGAAACTTTAAAAGTTCAAGAGAAAAAAAAAAAAAATGCCGGAATCCCTCATGAGATAAATGAAAGTGTGTACCGCACATTAGCGAGGAGCTGACCTTCTGTTCCATTATCTATTCAGGATGTTCTCGCTTTCATTAAATACTGAAGAAACTTCATTTACTTTATAAGAAAAAAAAGTTAAAAGTGCCGCAGAAAAGTTTTCATTGCCGTCTCGTCTTCGTGAATTATACATCAGACTAAAGCGAAGGAACAAGAAGTAGGAAAAAGCCAAATATCACATTTAATGCCGCTCCAGCCGAAGCCCCGAAGGCCTGCAAAATCTTTACACAACTTTCTCTGCTAATCAATATCAGAAATGCTCCCGTTGTCATTTTCACTTACAGAAAGCAAAGTTATGTCCCTTCAAGAGTGAAATATATTAGTGCTGGGAGATTCCATCAATAACAGATGGGAATTATGACCAGGAGAGGGAAATCACTCATTTTCTGCACACCCTAAACAAGGACCAAGCTGATATAACCACCAGGACTCTATTTGAGAACAAATGTACACTGAACAAAATTATAAACACAACACTTGCTTTTGCCTCCATTTTTCATGAGCTGAACTCAAAGATCCAAGAAAACCGGTTTTCATCCGTGAAGAGAACACCTCTCCAAAGTGCCAGACTCCATCCAATGTGAGCATTTGCCCACTCAAGTCGGTTATGACGAGGAACTGCAGTCAGGTGGAGACCCCGATGAGGACGGTGAGCATGCAGATGAGCTCCCCTGAGACGGTTTCTGACCGTTAGTGCAGAAATTCTTTGGTTATGCAAGCCGATTTTTCCAGCAGCTGTCCGGGTGGCTGGTCTCAGACCATCTTGGAGGTGAAGATGTTGGATGTGGAGGTCCTGGGCTGGTCTCAGACCATCTTGGAGGTGAAGATGTTGGATGTGGAGGTCCTGGGCTGGTCTCAGACCATCTTGGAGGTGAAGATGCTGGGTGTGGAGGTCCTGGGCTGGTCTCAGACCATCTTGGAGGTGAAGATGCTGGATGTGGAGGTCCTGGGCTGGTGTGGTCACACGTGGTCTGCGGTTGTGAGGCCGGTTGGATGTACTGCCAAATTCTCTGAAACGCCTTTGGAGACGGCTTGTGGTAGAGAAATGAACATTCAATTCACGGGGTGATTGGATGGTGCCTTACCCATAATACCCTTTGACCCCGATAAACCCTTCACCCCCTCCCAGTTATTTTGCTGTAATTACTTACATAGGTTGAAGGTCCTAACCAGTTTGAAGGGGGCAGGAAAGCCGGTCTGACTGGGTGGCCGGTGGAATTGCTCCTGGATGTAATGGGCTGAGGAACTGGATGGCGAGGGGAGGGCTTTCTCTCCTGGGTTTTGATCTGGCCTTGCAAAGGGCCTGTCCCCAGTGGTAGGCAAGCTCTCTCTAAGCTGTCCAGGTTCCAATGTCTGCTGGTGGGGATAGGCTACACTCGGTCTGGCCAGGGGCTGAGATAGAAAAAGCCCGTAGTGTAAGTGCCCCTGGGGTGGCAGCCCAGGGGTGCCTTAATTTCTCACTGGTGAGGGGCAGCTCGCTGTGAGTTTTTTCGGCACCTTGGTCACTGCACTATGCACACCTTTTTCACACCTGCCTCTTGGGACAGGCCTTTTTCTTGCACCAGAGGAATTTTTTATTCCGGCTGGAAGGCCTGCCTTGGTTCCTCACATGGCACCATTGCACTTTCCCCACCTCCCCTTCCCCACTTCTTTGTTTGTTTGTCCTTTTCTTTGGAGTCCGTCACCTGCACTGTCACCTTTGTTTTCTTTATTTTTCACGACTGGAGGGTGTGGGTCCTCGGGCCCAGCCTTGAGTCTTGGGAGGGGGTGGATATGGCCTTCTGGCTTAGTCTGCCCTCTCTCATGGGGTCTCCCTTCGGGGGAGCTCCACTTAGTACTTGGGGTGGGCTGTTTCGGCAGTCCCCCTGAAGAACGGGGTCAGTTTGGTCTCGGCCGACTGACCACAAGTACCTTAAATCCCTGTCAGGAGTCTTGCGCCCCGGGGGATCGAGGTTTCGGGTCCTACCTCTTCGGAGGGAAGACCATACGTTTGTCGCACACCCTGTGCTTTTTTGTGTTCTCACTTTGTGTGTGTGCACTTTTTTATGCACCGGGTGGAGTCTTTTGAGTGTGTTTCACACGCTACGGGCTTAAAAAAAAAAAAAAAAAAAGTCTTGCACTAACAGACTGAAGTAGGGCGGGGCGAAGTCTCTGCACTCCCAACAGCTGTCCGTGGGGCACATGCGCAGTAGCGCAATCCCACGGATTCAGGGACACTTGGATTTTATTAATATTGATTAAGTGGTTATGGAAAAAGTTTTGCTTTAGAGACGTATATAGGAAACATTTCCACTTCTATAAGGCATCTATACAGCTACATGTGAATAGGTGTTCACAATACTGCAATCTTGTTGAAACCAATCTGTAAATTTCTGCGTATGTCAACTGTACAGCGGTGAATGGAATTCTTCCTCCCCGGATGGATGTGCGATTAACTTGATAATGGGAACATCTACCTGATAACATTCTTCACATCGTCATGGCAACAAAACCATCCAAATAATGCCGCTATCCATGCACAACACATTACAAGAATTCTCACCCTTGATCCAATAAATTTGGGCCTAAGGGGAGGTACAGAGCGGGTGCCATGAGTAGTGCAATACACGCAAGTTTCCATGGTAACGCGGTCATGGTTGCCAAGGCTTACAGATACCACGGTCAATGATAAAAAAAAAAAATGTTTATTGAAGCCGCGGAGATCAGCAGTTGACTTTCTGTACGGCCTAAACTCTTTGTATCTTTTTTTTTTTTCCTCTAACAACTCCATCTCCATCATTATGAAGAGTCGAATTCTTACGCACATTTTCTGTGTGGTTTTGTCGTAAATTAAAAATTCTTTTAAAAAATTAAATTTTTTTTTTCTTTACTTTACATAGTGATGAGTTGACTGTTAGCTGTATTCACTTTAATCATCCAATTATATTCTTTTTTTTTTTTAGTTTTTTTTTTACAAAACAGGAGTTTTGTATTTGTTTTATTGTATCGTTTTATTGTTTTATTTTATTGTATTTAATTCATGATTCATAATTCATTTACTTCAATTCATACTTTAATTTACTTACTTTTACATACTTTACATACTTTAATTACTTTACATACTTTTACATACTTTACATAAGTTGACATACTTTAATTCATGATTCATGATTCATACTGAAGTCATGAAATAAATACAATATACAACACAAACAATTTGACATTGTTAACCACCTGCCGACCGCCCCGCGCAGATTTACTGCGGCAGGGGGCGGCTCGGCTGCGCATAATCACATAGATCTACGTGATTATGTGCATGCGGTTTTCATGCCGATTCGTGATTAGACCCAGCGGGAGGCAAACCGCGGGAGGAGCGGGCTCGATCGCCGCCGGCCTCCCGCAGTCTTCGGCAAAACTGACAGGAGAGCTGCCTGGTATGTAAACAATGCAAGACGGCTCTCCTGTCAGAGAGGCAGGGAAAGATGGTGTGATTCAGCCAAGCTGACCGATCTCTCTCTGCCTCTGTCTATCCCCCCCCCCCCACAGTTAGAAAGCACAAATAGGGAACACATTATCCCCTCGATCCCCCCCCAGTGTTAACCCCTTCCCTACCAGTGTAATTTATACAGTAACAGTGCATATTATTTAGCACCAATCACTGTATTGGTGTCACTGGTCCCCAAAAAGTGTCACGTAGTGTCAGATTTGTCCCCCGCAATGTCGCAGTCTCGATAAAAATCGCTGATCGCCGCTTTTACTAATAAAAAAATAAAAAGTCCATAAACCTATCCCGTAGTTTGTAAACACGATAACTTTTAAAGAAACCAGTCCCACTTAAAAATCGCAGATCGCCACCATTGCTAGTAAAAAAATAAATAAATAAAAATGACAAATCTTTCCCCTAGTTTGTAGACGCGATAAGTTTTGCGCAAAACACTTATTAGGATTTTTTTAACCAAAATATTTAGCAGAATACAAATTGGCCTAAAATGATGAAAAAAAATTAGATTTTTATTTATTTATTTATTTATTTATTAATGTTATATAGCAGAATGTGAAAAAATTGTCACTCTTTCTATTATTTGTAACGCAAAAACAAAAAAATCCGCAGATGTAATCAAATACCACCAAATGAAAGCGCTATTTGTGGGTAAAAAAAAAAAAAAGGACATCAATTGTATTTGGGTACAGTGTCGCACGACCGCGCAATTGTCCATTAAAGCAATGCAGTGCCGACTCGCAAAAAATGGCCTCGTCATTGGGGGGGGGGGGGTAAAACCTTCTGGGGTTGAAGTAGTTAAGTGCCATATGAATCCAAAGAGTAATTACATCAGAGCAGGGCTTTTTTTTCTGCAGGAACGGGGGGTAATGCAGATCCGGCACCTCCAGTCTGAATGTATGCAATGGCAAAGGGTTGCTGGGGGTCAGTGGGGTGAGCTGAAGGTCCTATTGATGCTGGCTGCTGGGGGATCTATTCTTGCTGGGCTGAATCTATTGTTGCTGGAGGGCATTTTGTTGTGGGTGGGGCTATTGTTGCAGTGGAGGATTTATTGTTCCTTGGGGGAACTATTGTTGCTGGGGGGGGCTATTGTTGTTGGGGAGGGTCTATTGTTGCAGGGGAGGATTTATTGGGGGGGGGGGGGGCGATTGTTGCAGGGGAAGATTTATTGTTGCTGAGGGGATCTATTGTTGCGGGGGGGCTGTCTATTGTTGCTGATTCCAGGGGATCTATTTTACTGCTTTTGTAGTTATCATTAACAAATTCCATACAGTTTACCTAGAACCACAACATTATACTTGGTTCTGTATTCTCTAAAAGGGGGGGGGGGTACTGGGAGGTGGTAGAGGGTGGAACCAAAGGACAGCTCTCAGAGGTGGGTAGGGGGTGGAGACAAGGGGTGACTCAGAAGCAGTGGCGTAGCGTGGTTTGTTAGCACCCGGGGCAAGGCAAGTAATTTTCGCCCCCTAACCCGCAGGATTTTAGCACTTGAGTCTCTTCCACTAGGTTAGTTAAAGAAACCCTACACATGTATTGTTTGTTATGAAAATACTGATGTAATTAAAGTAAAATGCATCTAAATACAAGTTTGAATGACCAGCGTGCCCCCTTTCAATGCAGAATGACCAGTGTGCCCCCTTTAAATGCAGAATGACCAGCGTGCCCCCTTTCAATGCAGAATGACGAGCGTGTCCCCTTTCATTGCAGAATAACCAGCATGCCCCCATTCAATGCAGAGAGACTAGCGTGCCCCCATTCAATGCAGAGAGACCAGCGTGCCCCCTTTCAATGCAGAGAAACCAGCATGCCCCCTTTCAAAGAGAATGACCAGCGTGCCCCCTTTCAATGCAGAGAGACCAGCGTGCCCCCTTTCAATGCAGAATGACCAGCGTGCCCCCTTTCTATGCAGAACGACCAGCGTGCCCCCTTTCAATGCAGAATGACCAGCGTGCCCCCTTTCAATGCAGAATGACCAGCGTGCCCCCTTTCAATGCAGAATGAAAAGCGTGCCCCCTTTCAATGCAGAGAGACCAGCATGCCCCCTTTCAATGCAGAATGACCAGCATGCCCCCATTCAATGCAGAATGACCAGTGTGCCCGCTTTCAATGCAGAGAGAACAGCGTGCCCCCTTTCAATGCAGAATGACCAGCATGCCCCCATTCAATGCAGAATGACCAGCGTGCCCCCTTTCAATGCAGAATGACCAGCGTGCCCCCTTTCAATGCAGAGAGATAATCGTGCCCCCATCAATGCAGAGAGACTTACCTGCGGCGGCAGCTTCTCCTCAGTTCCTCGCATCTCCTCGAGTCCTCCCCCCTCCTCCTCAGCCAATGGCATGAGTTCTCCTTTCAGCCAATCAGGAAGCGGGTCTCGGACCTGCTTCCTGATTGGCCAGGAGGAGGATCCGTGTGACAATAGCGAATTTTCATTCGCTATTGTCACACAATGGGTGGGCTCGGGGCGCACTGCTCTGCGCCCCGGGTCCACCCTTTTTTTAAGCCTATTAGAGCCTCTGGCTCTAATCGGGTGATTAAAAAAAACCCACTCTGATAGGGCCAGGAGCCATCAGACACCAATGATGGGGCATTATTCCTCCCACTGACACCAATGATGGGACACTATTCCTCCCATTGACACCAATGATGGGACACTATTCCTCCCACTGATACCAATGATGGGGCACTTTTCCTCCCACGGACACCAATGATGGGTCACTATTCCTCCCACTGATACCAATGATGGGGCACTATTCCTCCCACTGATACCAATGATGGGGCACTATTCCTCCCACTGACACCAATAATGGGGAACTATTCATCCCACTGATACCAATGATGGGGCACTATTCCTCCACTGACACCAATGATGGGGCACTATTCCCTCCACTGACACCAATGACAGGGCATTATTCCTCCCACTGACACCAATGATGGGACACTATTACTCCACTGATACCAATGATGGGGCACTATTGATCTTTTATTGAAAAGAATCAAGCAACATATTTTATACAAAAGTAAAAAAACATAACTATAGTACAATATTCCAACCGAAAACAAAGGAATACACATCCATGTGCAGAATATATACAATATATACATAATCCACTTCCAACATTTTTAGAAAACTATTTACATAAAGCAGCAGAGAGGGCCTAAGAGGCACAACCCATCACCTATGTATGCAGCCATTTATCAAAAACTAAGCATTAAGAAAAAATCTAGGGTGATAAGAGACAGAAAGCCACACCCGGGAAAGAGACTCCTGGCAGTCAGGGAGGCTTGAAACCCCTCCACGCCTTCAACCAAGCCCTCTGACCCCACTTGTCTCTCTCAAGCGCCCAAATCTTCCCCACCTCATGCAGAATGTCACACACCACCACCTGAACAGGAAGGATTTTACGCCGAAGGGTGACCTGACACCGTGCGTTCCAGGTGTAATAACGGACTACTAAGCTAACTAAAAAAAGTGTATCCAAACAAAAGCCCCCACCAGTATTGAATGCTCCATACACCCACTCAGCATAACCCAGCCTGGAGAGGAAAGGAACACCGAGGGCCCGCCCCACCTGTTTGTATACCTCTATGTTAAAAGGGCAACGAAGCAGAAAATGGTCCATAGTCTCCTCCTCACCTGTACATTCCTCCCGAGGACAACCACGATTCACCCCACTGCGGAATTTCAAATTGCCCCGAACATAGAGCCTCCCGTGGAAGCACAACCAGGCCAGATCCCTGAATTTAAGGGGGACTCTAGCCAAATTAATCAATCTTAACCCTTCCCTCAAAATTGGGCCTGGGCAATCCCTTAAGGCCAGTGGGTCATGAAAGACTTCGCTCAAGACTCGTCTCATAAGGACTTTCCTCGGAGCGGATCTGAGATCTTCAGCCGACAGTCGCCACTGCCGCAGCAACTTCAGACACGGAGCGACATAGGCTGGAAGCTGACCACGATGACCCCTGAGATTCTTCACTTGGCCACCTTCTTCCCAAAGTCGCAGAAAAGGCCTAAACCAAGATCTAAACATGCCTGCCCATCCAGGAGGTTCCACTGCAAGCATACTACCAATGTTAAACTTGAGAAATAGCAGTGAAAAGAAAAGAAAGGGGTTGACCATACCTAAGCCACCCTCCCTCCTGGATAGATAGGTGACATTCCTCTTGATGGGGTTCAGTCTGTTCCCCCACAGCATCTGGAAGAACACACTATAGATCCTAGCATAGAGAGACACTGGCAAGATGCAGACAGGGCTGACATACAAGAAGATCGGTATCAGGTAAGTCTTAATCAGATCAACCCTTTCCCTCAGAGATAACTTCCATCTCTTCCAGCTGACCACTTTAGTATTGGCAACTTCCAGCCTGCCTTCCCAGTTTTTGAGGCCATAATCGCCAGGTCCAAATTCAATGCCTAATATCTTAATTTTTTCCTGGGGCACTGGAAAGGTGTCCGGGAGATCAAACCCCTCACCTTCCTTTCCCATCCAAAAAACTTCACTCTTTTCCTGATTGATCTTGGAGCCTGATGCTTCAGAGTACCGTGATGTCAGAGAGACCACCTCCTCCGCTTCATCTGTCCCAGTGACAATCACTGACACATCATCCGCATAGGCAACAACCCTCAAAGGCGGCTCACCCGGGATTCCCACTGGTACCCCACACAACATGCTGCTCTCTAGTCTCCTGATGAAGGGGTCGATTGCAAACACATAGAGCAGGGGACTCAGGGGACAACCCTGGCGCACCCCAGAGCCAACCTCAAAGGACTGTCCAACCCAACCATTAACAAGAGGGAAGCTTTCTGCCCCCTTATACAAAACTTTTAACCAATCGACAAAACCACCTGGCAGACCGTACTTACTAAAGAGCAACCACAGGTACTCATGATTGACACGATCGAAAGCCTTTGCCTGATCCAATGCCAGTAGATACTTTCCCCAGCCTGCAGCCCTGCACTGCTCCAAGGCCTCCCGGACAGCTAAAACTGCTGTGAAGGTGCTCCTACCCTGGATCGAACAGTGCTGATGGCGAGAAAGCAAAGACTCTGCTACTGCCGATAGGCGCCAGAAAAGTATCTTCGCCAGCACCTTTCTATCGACATTGAGAAGGCTGATGGGGCGCCAATTCTCAATCATCGAAGGATCTTTACCTTTTGAAAGAAGAATCACAGCTGAGTGTCTCATGGAAGGGGGAAGCACCCCCTCAGCAAGACAACTGTTAAAAACCTCTACCAAATGTGGGGCCAGAATAGACTTAAAGGCTTTGTAAAACTCAGCCGTCAGACCATCCGGTCCAGGTGACTTCTTGATGGCAAGCTGTTCAATTGCCCTCGTCACCTCTTCAACTGTGATCTCTTCTGTCAAATTCATCAAAGGGACATCTCCACCATTTAGACCTGGAGTAGAGTCCAAAAAGCTTTCCATCTTGTCCCGGTCAAGCTCTTTCCTCCCAAGAAGTTCAGCATAAAAAGACCTCACGACCTCCAGGATCCCTGACCTGGACTTTGTCAAGGAACCTGTACTATCCTTAAGGCCAACGACCATCTTAACAGCTACACCCTGTTTGCAGTTCTGGTAAGGGTCAGGCGAGTGGTATTTCCCATAGTCCCTCTCCAGAACCAAAGAGGTATGCCGGTCATATTGACACTTCCTGAGGAGGATTTTCACTTCAGAGATTGCCCCAGGATCTCCTCCTCTCGAGACAAGAATATCCAGCTTCCTCCGCAAACGTTGGTAGGTCATGTATCTATTAAACTGTTTTTTATTGGCTAGGCCCCTGAAGAATCCAGCAATCCTCTTTTTGGTCAGCTCCCACCACTCAGCCTTGCTGCTACAAAAGTCCAGGATGGTCACCTGTGCCTGAAAGAATTCCTCAAAGGATTGTCTAACATGTTCTTCCTCAAGGAGAGTCGAATTTAATCTCCAGATGCCTTTGCCCCTCTGAGGGAAGTCTGAAGCATTCAAGACCACAGATAGCATACAGTGATCAGAGAACTCCACTGCCTGCACCACTGGGGGTGAGAAAGCAGAGGCCTCCTTCAAAAAAAACCTATCTATCCTACTCTGACTATTACCTCGATGAAAGGTGAACCCTGTGTCATCCGGAAGGTGCTTAATGTGCACATCCACAAGACCAGCATCCCTAACCATACTATTTAAAAAAACGCTATCATATCCCAGCCTGTCATTGAAGTCCTTCCTGTCCTTGGGCCTAGTCACACTATTAAAGTCACCTCCAAAAACCACTTGCCGGGATGTAAAAAGAAATGGCTTGATCCTTGTAAAAAGGCATTTCCTGTCCCACTTTGTGTGCGGCCCATATATATTAATTAGGCGCAGGTCCTGCCCTCCCACAAGAACGTCTAAGACCATACATCTCCCAATCTCCACCTCAATAACCCGCTGGACAGTTACCATGCCGGTTTTAAACAACACCGCCACCCCGCCGTAAGGCTCGGCCGCAAGAGACCAGTAAGATGGACCATACCTCCACTCTCTCTTGGCCATATGAATATCTGCCAAGGAGGTGAGCCTAGTCTCTTGCAAAAATAAAATTTCAGCATCTAATTGGCTGAACAAAAAGAAGGCCATAGAACGAGCTCTTACTGACTTAATACTGGCAACATTTATTGTCACCACTTTTAACGGAGGGGGAACCGCCATTTGGGTTATTGGGTGGATTGCTTCTTAGCTCCCCTCTGCTGCTCATCACCAGAAGCCTCTCTCTTTCTTGAGGCCTCCTCCAACTCCATTTCTGAGTCTGAATTTTGTTCAGAGGAAGCTCCAGATGAGGAAATATCTCATGCAGAAGCCCTAGAACGGTTGGGGACAGACACTGGGGCTTCCTGCTCCGTCCTCACCGCCTGTCTCTTCCGCCTCACAACCTTCCTTCTCTCCTCCAGGTACTGCAGGTCAGACTCCAAGATGTTTTCATCTCTTGTTTTCTTCTTCAAAGTCTTTGCAGAAGACTTCTTTACAGAAGAAGCAGCAGCACCCTTTTTGGCACATCCCACCACTCCGGGTGGGGGGGGACCTTCCTTTAAGTCAGACCTAGGAGACTCATGGGGCAAGACTGACTCAGGGGGCACAGACTTGGAAGGTTCTGACACAAGAGGAGCGGGTACAGTAGGCTGGGGGGACACAGAGACAGCCACAGAAGGAATACCTACAGACACAGGAGGGTTTGCCACAGAAACTGGGGAGGGATCCTGAACAGGACCAGGGGAGTCAGTCACCGCAGGGGAAGATGGTACACCAGGGGCCTCATCCTCCATCCTGTCCAGCCTCAACAGATCATCTACTACCTCCTTCTCCATATTGTGCCAGGCCTCCGGACATCGGCTGTAGGGGTGGCCAAGGCGCAGGCACAGGTTGCACCTTATCGCCTGGGTGCAGTCCCTGGCCACATGACCCTGTCCCCGACATACCGAACATATTAAGGCTGAACAGGAGGAGCTAAAATGCCCCTTTTCTCCACAGCGGTGACATAGCTTTGGCTGACCAGGATAAAAAACAGTCATCCTATCCCTCCCTATGAAAGCCGAGGAGGGCAGGTGACGGACAACATTCCCATCCCTGGCCAACCTGACCGTTACTGACCAACCCCCAGTCCATATGCCACGTTCATCAAGAATTTTATTTGGTGTTGTCAAAACCTCACCATAGTTCCTTAACCAGACCTCTAAGTCCCGAGCAGGAACACTCTCGTTAGTGAGAATGATGGTTATTTTTTTAACCGTTGATCTCTGCGAAACAGCAACTGGTGCCAGATCTTCCCATTCGGGTCTTGACCTGCACCGAGCTTCATATCGTTCCCAGAACAGGTCAAGACCCTCTGGCCTGGTGAAGCTGATTGTGTACTCCCGGCTCCCAGCTACGTGTATTAGGGCATAAAGGTCATTCGCCCCAAAGCCCATCTCCAAAATCATATCCACCACAACACGCCGTGCTGGAGAGACTGCACCACCTTCCCATTTAAGTATAACGACATTACGTCTTGGACCCCCAGCAGAACCCAGAGACCCAAGACCGGAACCAGGGGTGCTCAAAGTGGCAGTTTGTGGTGTTAATCTCTGCCTGGAAGCAGGGTTCCTCATTGGCTGCAGCCCTGGCCTAATAATATTACCAGGAGCAGAGCGTACCACCTGAGCAAAAGAAGGCTTATCAGGGCCAAGACCCCACACTGGTGTAACTTTAGCCGGTACATTATTATTATTATCCTTATTATTAACTTCTTGTACTGAGCCAGCAGGATTGTCTATTAAACACACATTAGTATGATTATTCAGAACACCTGTGTTGGAAGAAATGTCAGAACAATCAGTATTCACTATCACAGTTTCTGCTGTAGTACCACAGGTGGCCTGATGCTGCAGTATAGAGACAGCAGCTGTGACTGGACAAACAGCCTTTGACTCAGCAAAAGGGGGGTTAATTGGTTGCTCTGGCTCTTGTAGTTCCTTTGCTGCAATGTCATTTTTTAAACGCAGTTTTTCCTGCAAGGAAACATCAGCTGCTGAAATATTGCTGGATATGAAATTACCAGCCTGGGTGTCATTGGGCAAAACATCAGCATTAGCCAAGGTGTTAAATGGCACAAAAATTGTTTTATCAGTCACTTGTGACTTGCTAGGTTTTACCTTATCAGGCACATTATCAGGAAAGTTCTCCTCACCAAACACCAGCTGATCCGCCCGTAATGGAGACTCCACTGCCTGGATCACTGTCAGCATGCCTCCTGAGCCCTGAGAAGGCAACGGGTTGCTTACCTCACCTTGGGGAGTCAGGGGGTCAGAACCGGGGGTCCCCTCCTCCACCTCCATCTTTGCCATCCTTGCAAATCTCCGGTCATTGCAAAACTTTTCCTTAAAGGGCCCCTCTTTACCTTCCATCATGGCCACAATGGTTTCCTGGTGTTGAACCCGGACCTTTGCCAACTGGATTTCCGAATCCATAGATCCACGGCTGCGGCTGTGCAAACCTTCACGTTGCTTTCGCAGACGCTTCAACTCCGCTCTCAATTTGTAAAGCTGGTCTCTCTCCCTATTCAGGACCTTGATCCCGGCCACCACTCGCTCCCGAATGGACTCGGTATCCTCATCCTCACCAGGGGCAGAGAGATCCCCAGCCATGGCTTGTCCAGGAGCAGGTATGTCATCCATCTGCCCAGGGGATGGTTCAGAGCTTCCAGCAGGAGAGGCCCTGCTGGCCTGCATGGCCTCCCCAGATAGGGGCCAGCAGGGCTGGGAGAGATTTTACCGAACTTCCCTTCTCACAGAAATCACCTGGAGCAGACACACAGCCAGAGAACCTTCCTGCAGCCACACCCAAAGCCGAATGATGGGAAACTACTCCTCCCACTGACACCAATGATGGGACACTATTCCTCCACTGATACCAATGATGGGACACTATTCCTCCCACTGACACCAATGATGGGGCACTATTCCTCCCACTGATACCAATGTTGGGGAACTATTCCTCCCACTGACACCAATGATGGGGCACTATTCCTCCTACTGACACCAAAGATGGGACACTATTCCTCCACTGATACCACCAATGAAGCGCTCTTACTCCCACTGGTACCCATGGTGGGGCATTGTTCACTCCCACTCACACTGGGGCATTTCTTACTCCCATTGGCCATGGTCTGGCCCCCCTAAATTCTGAAGGACAATAAACTTGTCCTTTATTTGGAAAGTTTGAAGACCACTGCTATAGAGGAAGGGTTATTCTACTAACATGCAAACTTTAAATGTCCCATGCCTACCTTTGGATTACTTTTGGCACAGCCCTCATAAAATCAAACAGTAGTTTTACATTTCATACCTGGAGTGAGAAGTTTTATTCATATTTGTATGCCTAGAGACAGCAAAGTCTGAGGGTTTGTGTATATGGGGGCTTTTATCAAATCCAGCATTGTCCAAACGCATG
>NC_138770.1:681780852-681860852 GCF_965119305.1 Pelophylax lessonae | reverse complement strand
GGCCAATTTGTATTCTGCTACATATTTTTGGTAAAAAAAAATCCCAATAAGGGTATACTGATTGGTTTGCATAAAAGTTATTGCATCTACAAACTAGGAGAAAGATTTATGTAATTTTTATATATTTATTTATTTTACTAGTAATGGCGGCGCTCTGCGTTTTTTTTGCTGGACTGCAACATTGCGGCGGACAGATCAGACTCCTAACTGACATTTTTGACACTTTTGGGGGGACCAGTGACATTACTACAGTAATCAGTGCTAAAAATATGCACTGTTACTGTACTAATGACACTGGCAGGGAAGGGGTTAACACCAGGGGCGATCAAAGGGTTAAATGTGTCCCTGGGGGGTGCTTTCTAACAGTGGGGGAATTGGGCATGCTGCATGAACCCATTAGGCGTGAGAGAGTCCAGGGTGTATATCCAGAACTTTTCATGTTCACATAGTAAGGAGAAGCGTTCTTCTTCAGACAAGTGTTTGGGGATAGCTTCTATGATCCAGACTCGTAGTCCGGCGGTGGATTGATGATGGAATTCAAGAAAATGGCGTGGTGCGCCGTAGGTAGGGTGCGACAAGCACAGTGTACCACACCATTTTCTAACAGATTGCAGGATTGACTGTTTCCCTTTTGCCTTCTGTAGGGTTTCCAGAACATAGGGCTGGGAAAATTATAATGGATAGCTTGATTAATTATTTTGCTTCAGTCAATCCCTGGGGAGGTGTACCCAGTAGGTGGCTGGGGAGAACATAAATAATATGAGGTCTGAAACAGTCTTCATTCTTGTCCAGCTAAAGAAGCTCCACAGTCTCAAGGGCTCTGCACCTCTGAGGCAGTTGTGCTGGAGTTTTCTGTTGTTAATCGAAGTCCCAGATGTAGCAAGGTTGGGGGAGGGAGTGGGGGGTTATTTTTTTATCATCTTTGGAGCTAACTGAGCAGTCTCACCTAAGGATCTAGAGGACTTACTGGAGAGTGTTGGGTGGAAGCCAGAAAGTGTGTAGCTGTCATGTGGCATTGTGAGTATTGACCCCTCCCTGACTGAAGAGTATCCGGTGGAAGCTAGGAACGGAGCAGTTGTCCTGAGGCATATAGATGCCTTGAGGAAACTGGAGGAGTTCAGCTGTCCTGGAGAGATATTGTGAGAATAGACCCGAGCTCAGGATCCAAGTGACCGTGTGCTATTGTGAAGGATAATTGCCAACAGTAGCTTTTTCTAAGACAGTTCTTGGCCATTCCTTTTAATCCTAAGCATAAAAACTGTTCGAAAAAAACCTAGCCTAGTCAAAAGTCCTCCTGTTACTGTTCAGCATGCCTTGCGTATCCCATACCACCCTCACCCCACTGTCATCTCAAGTTCTACAAGCAATAAACCTTAAAAAGACAACCCCTAGATTATTTATTGGAGCCAAAGTGAATGGACTGTTGCTTGTGTGATTGGTGGCACTGTCTGGGAAAGAACTAGTTAAAATCAGCAGCTCCTACGGGGGTAGCGCTACATAACCAACAATAACTAAATATGAAGAATGGAAGATAGAGGTGGTGGCCTCATGATACTAAGGTATTTATCTTTTTATGTACAGACCTGGGGGAAAGAAATGACCAGATTGGAGGTTGAGGGTCAGGTGGTAGGGAGAAGCCACAGGGCTAGGATTTGTAGGGGCTGTTGGATGTTCATTCCAGAAGATCAACAGGGGAAGAAAGTTTTCCCATTCACCCTTCGGTGTTTACTGTCGACACCTGATTTGGATTTTTATGTGATTATCATGGCAGTTTGGTTGGTTGGAATTCTTTGCTGTAAAGAGGGGGGGGGGTTGTTAAAAAGCGGCAGGCCCATTTGGTGGTATGGCACTCCCTTGGGAAGTTGGAAATGGTCATTCTCTAGATGTCCTCAAGCCATTGGGGTGTGGCTGGGGACAAGGGTGGATCAGCCTTAAAACTTTTTTTTTATGTACAGAACTGTAAGAAAGACATTTGTTATATGAATAAAGCCGGCACATGAAAAGGTTTCTTCCAAGTAAAATTCTTTATTCCAACATGGATATGCTATGAGGAAGGCATAAAGCCGAAACGCGTCAACATTTGTCATGCTGTCACCGCTATCCATGTTGGAATAAAGAATTTTGCTTGGAAGAAGACTTTTCGTGTGCCGGCTTTATTCATATAACATTTGGTTTGGACGTTCAGCCTGAGCACCGACACTTAGCTCTTTATCTTCCCACAGTGCAGTGGAGCTAGGGTGAGTTATTGTTTGTAAGAAAGACATTACCTGATTGGAGGTCGAGGGCCAGGAGGTAGATAGGAGCCACAGGGGTAGGATCTGTGGAGGCTGTTGAGTGTTCATTCCAGAAGGTCTATGAAGGAAGAAAGCTGGATGTGCAGCTGCAAAGAAGGTGGGCTTTAACACCTACACACCATATACAGATGTCCATGGAGGGCCAAAGTTTTTACGCTGAAAGCACATTCACTGCATTCTCCAAGAAAAGTGACCAAGCTGTAATAGCTCTCTAGTACAAAGGGTGGGGGGGGGGGCAGGGCTGGGATAAGGGGTGGGCAGGAGGGACAGCTGCCCTTTGCACAATGGGTTATTGCAGGGATGGCAGCACCCTGACTCTAACCCTAAGGTAAGGGGGGCGCAGTTTGGCATATTTGCTCTGGGCACTGGATTACCTTGTCCCGGCACTGGGGGGGCACCCCCTCCGGCTGCCTGTAAAAACAATCAAGTGCTGCTATGATTGTTTGTCCATGACAGGGAATTACCAGCTGAGAAGATATCTGAATGATGCCTGCAGCTGCACCCATCATTCAGATATCTCCACTCAAAGTCTAGGACTTCATATGACGTCGTTGAGCAGGAAGCGGTTAAAGGTCCATGACGTTGTTGAGCAGGAAGCAGTTAAAGGTCCATGATGTCGTTGAGCAGGAAGCAGTTAAAGGTCCATGACGTCGTTGAGCAGGAAGCAGTTAAAGGTCCATGACGTCGTTGAGCAGGAAGTGGTTAAAGGTCCATGACGTCGTTGAGCAGGAAGCGGTTAAAGGTCCATGACGTCGTTGAGCAGGAAGCGGTTAAAAGTCCATGACGTCGTTGAGCAGGAAGCAGTTAAAGGTCCATGACGTAGTTGAGCAGGAAGCAGTTAAAGGTCCATGACGTCGTTGAGCAGGAAGCAGTTAAAGGTCCATGACGTCGTTGAGCAGGAAGCGGTTAAAGGTCCATGACGTACAGTCAAACAACAAATGTCCAAAAATGGCCCGCGATCAGGGATTTTTTTTAACTCTGTTGCAACTAGGATGCTCATTTTAGCAAACACAGTCGCTGAATTAATTTACGCGGCCGTTGCCCCTGGGAGCAGCCTAGTTGTTGATAGCGCCGTCTCGTGAAAAAAGGCTAATTAGCCGAAATATGTTGTAACAGCAAAAATTTGTGAAGTGAATTTGCAACAACAAACTAAACTGTTGCCATTCCTTCATCTCCTCATTACATTTTCATTTGTCGTCCCGGTTTTTCAGTGGGATAAATGGGCTGCATTGTTTCTACATATAGCTGGAGGGATCTCTTTGCTGCAAAACTTTTATTTTTTTATTTGCGTCTTTCAAGGATCGATGGAAGATTATTTTATGTTATCCTAATGTTTTCCTATCCGGTGGGGGGGGGGGGGGTACCGTAATTGTTTTACAGAATAATAGACTGAAGGTTTTTCTTTTTCTTTTTTCTTTCAGATAAAATTACAGAATTGCATTATTTGCAGCCGTATTGATTCACATCAAAGGAAAAGGTCACTTCATTCAATTTTCTCTATTGGAAGTTGATGTATGGTGTCTGCGATGAGGATTTGAGGTTGTGCGAGGGGGAACTCCACTGTGTACAAACAACACCTTTATAGCTAAAGCTTACCGCCGACATCGGATGGCGCTCGGACCTGCAGGTTTGTGTCTCATTAAAAGTCTGTCAACATTCATGTTTGGATCAGATGAGTGTTCATGTATATGTGGGACAACAGGGAGATAAAGGTAATGACTTGTCTCATCATGGGTATATAGAGTAGAGCCCAAGAATGGTCCAGAGTTTAGACTTGTAGGAAAGAGAAGAATTGGGTCAGCACAGGGTCTGGGCCCATGCCCCTTTGGGTCAGCACAGGGCTCAGGCCCAGGCCCTACTGGGTCAACACAGGGTCTGGGCCCATGCCCCTTTGGGTCAGCGCAGGGATCAGGCTCAGGCCCTACTGGGTCAGCACAGGGTCTGGGCCCATGCCATTTAGGTCAGCAATGCCCAGGCCCAAGTCCCATCCCATCAGCACAGTGCCCAGGCCCAGGCTCCACTGGGTAAAAATGGGGCTTGGGCCAAGCAAGAGACTTGCCTTGGAGTTGGAAGTGCAACAAACGCAAGAAGAGGCAGAGGGTGGAGTTTACAGCTGGTGGAGATTATATCAGGTTGAAGGCAGGCCATTGTGACTAGTGCTCAAAGGATGGCTAACATCTGCAGAAAGGAGTCACAGTGACAGCATCTAGCGCTCCTTCTCCACCACACATCCAGAAGGGCACACATGGAGGTGAGCACTGGGGGATGGGGGGACTGTGAAGGCTGCAGGGAACACCTGGATCTACATATGGGCCCCTGGCAAGGACCACTGGGCTGTGTGTATAATGGCAGCTGGGGGGGGGGGGGGCACTGTCATGTAGCCTGTAAAGGGACTCATGATTTCTAATGGTGGCCCTGGTTAGAAAAAGATAATGTGAGCAGTCTGTTGAATAATATTTGCGGAGGTTATGCCAGCACATATCCAGAAGGACACGCATGGAGATGGCCACTGGGAGAACTGTGATGGCTGCAGGATATACCTGGCATTAGCATATGGGCCTTAGGCAAGGACAACTGGGCTCTGTGCACATAGGCAGCCGGGGGGGGGGAGAGGTGGTCTTGTCACGTAGGCTATAAAGGGCCCCATGATTTCCAATGGTTGCCCTGATAAGAAGAAGATAATGTAAGCACTAAGCAACCTGTTGAATATGTTGAGGATTTACAAAGCTCTCCTTACAGAAGAGGGGATGAGCACTGGGGGGGGGGGGGAACCTGTAATGCTTGCATTGATGACTTGGGTCTGTGTATGGGCCCCAGGCAAGGACTGTGGGCATAGGCAGCTTGGTGGCTCTCATGTAGGCTGTAAAGGGCCCCATGATTTCTAATGGTGGCCCTAATGAGAAGAAGACAATGTGAGCAGTCTGTTGAATTTGATTTGTAGAGGTTATTCAACGTTCTCCTTCTCCACCTCACATCCACCACACATCCAGAAGGACACACATAGAGGTGGGCACTGGGGGGAACTGTGATGATCGCAGGGTATACCTGGGCCTGCACATGGTCCCCAAGCAACAACCACTGGGCTTTGTGCACATAAGAAACTGGGGGGGGGGGGGTCTTGTCATTTAGGCTATAAAGGGCCCCATGATTAGAAAAAGATAACGCACGCAGTCCTTTGAATATGTAGAGAGTTTACAAAGTTCTCCTCTGCAAATCCAGAATACACTCATGGAGGTGAGCACTGGGGGAACTGTAATGGTTGCAGGGAATTCCTGTTTATGGGCCTCAGGCAAGCAGTGCTGGGTTGTGTGCACATAGGCAGCATGGCTGTCATGTAGGCTGTAAAGGGCCCCATGATTCCCAAGATAATGCGAGCAGTCTATTGAGTATGACTTGTGGGCGCACAAAGCTCTCCTTCTCCACCACACATGCAGAAGACACACATGGAAGTTACATGGAAGACCTGGGACTGTGTATGGGCCCCAAGCAAGGACTGCTGGACTTTGTGCATGTAGGCAGCTGGGGTGGCTGTCATGTAGGCTGTAAAGGGTCCCATACATTCTAATGGTGGCCCTGATAAGAAGCAGATAATGTGAGCAGTCTGTTGAATGATTTGTAGAGGGTATGCACTGTTCTCCTTCTCTACCACACATCCAGAAGGACACATGAAGGTGGGCACTGGGGGGAACTGTGATGGTCACAGGGTATACCTGGGTCTGCACATGGGCCCAGGCAAGAACCACTAGGCTTTGTGCACATAGGCAGTCGGGGGGGGGGGGGGTCTTGTCATTTAGGCTATAAAGGGCCTCATGATTAAAAGAAGATAACGTACGCCGTCTTTTGAATATGTAGAGGATTTAGAAAGTTCTCCTCTGCTAATCCAGAAGAACACTCATGGAGATGAGTACTGGGGGAACTGTAATGGTTGCAGGGAATTCCTGTTTGTGGAGCTCAGGCAAGCCCTGCTGGGTTGTGTGCACATAGGCAGCATGGCTGTCATGTAGGCTGTAAAGGGCCCCATGATTCCCAAGATAATGCGAGCAGTCTATTGAGTATGACTTGTTGTAGGCGCACAAAGCTCTCCTTCTCCCCCACCTATGCAGAAAGACACCCACATGGCAGTTGCATGGAAGACCTGGGTCAGTGTATGGGCCCCAAGCAAGGACTGCTGAACTTGTGCACATAGGCAGCTGCGGGGGCTGTCATGTAGGCTGTAAAGGGCCCCATGTATTTTAATGGTGGCCCTGATAAGAAGCAGATAATGTGAGCAGTCTGTTGAATGATTTGTAGAGGGTATGCACTGTTCTTCTCTACCACACATCCAGAAGGACACATGAAGGTGGGCACTGGGGGGAACTGTGATGGTCACAGGGTATACCTGGGTCTGCACATGGGCCCAGGCAAGAACCACTAGGCTTTGTGCACATAGGCAATCGGGGGGGGGGGGGTCTTGTCATTTAGGCTATAAAGGGCCCCATGATTAAAAGAAGATAACGTACGCCGTCTTTTGAATACGTAGAGGGTTTAGAAAGTTCTCCTCTGCTAATCCAGAAGAACACTCATGGAGATGAGCACTGGGGGAACTGTAATGGTTGCAGAGAATTCCTGTTTGTGGAGCTCAGGCAAGCCCTGCTGGGTTGTGTGCACATAGGCAGCATGGCTGTCATGTAGGCTGTAAAGGGCCCCATGATTCCCAAGATAATGCGAGCAGTCTATTGAGTATGACTTGTGGGCGCACAAAGCTCTCCTTCTCCACCACACATGCAGAAGACACACATGGAAGTTACATGGAAGACCTGGGACTGTGTATGGGCCCCAAGCAAGGACTGCTGGGCTTTGTGCATGTAGGCAGCTGGGGTGGCTGTCATGTAGGCTGTAAAGGGCCCCATACATTCTAATGGTGGCCCTGATAAGAAGCAGATACTGTGAGCAGTCTGTTGAATGATTTGTAGAGGGTATGCACTGTTCTCCTTCTCCACCACACATCCAGAAGGACACATGAAGGTGGGCACTGGGGGGAACTGTGATGGTCACAGGGTATACCTGGATCCACACATGGGCCCCAGGCAAGAACCACTGGGCTTTGTGCACATAGGCAATCGAGGGGGGTGTCTTGTCATTTAGGCTATAAAGGGCCCCATGATTAAAAGAAGATAACGTCCGCCGGCTTTTGAATATGTAGAGGGTTTAGAAAGTTCCCCTCTGCAAATCCAGAAGGACACTCATGGAGGTGAGCACTGGGGGAACTGTAATGGTTGCAGGGAATTCCTGTTTATGGGCCTCAGGCAAGCACTGCTGGGTTGTGTGCACATAGGCAGCATGGCTGTCATGTAGGCTGTAAAAGGCCCCATGATTCCCAAGATAATGCGAGCAGTCTATTGAGTATGACTTGTTGTGGGCACACACAGCTATCCTTCTCCACCACACATGTAGAAAGACACACATGGCGGTTGCATGGAAGACACGGGTCTGTGTATGGGCCCCAAGAAAGGACTGCTGGGCTTTGTGCACGTAGGCAGCTGGGGTGGCTGTCATGTAGGCTGTAAATGGCCCCATGCATTCTAATGGTGGCCCTGATAAGAAGCAGATAATGTGAGCAGTCTGTTGACTCTGACTTGTAGAGGTTATAAAAGACTTAGACTTCATCCCCACAGAAATTCTGAGTGCAGCACCATTGGAGTGTTTCAGCCTCCCCCTTCCACCGATCGATATTACTTGTTGCCGGGGACTCTGAGCATATTGTTTCTACAACAGACTCCTCGGTAAGAGGACCCCCCGCATTCCTCCAAGTTGCAGCCTTTGTGTCAAGCTGATTTTCAAAGCAGAACATGGGGACTTTTTAAGGACAAAAAGCCGATAAAACTCTATTTTATCACTCTTCAATCCTCTGCCGCAGCCCGGAGTGAGATGAATATTCATGGAAAGTCAATGTGAGCTCTTCCCTTGTACCATGAGCAATAATCAAACAAGAGGCAGATAAGTGTAAAAGTGCATTCAATGTCAAAAAGCAATTTATTGCAAAAAAAAAAATACGCTCGGTCTACACTATCATTTCTCATTATTAAATATACGTATTGGCAAACATGCCTCTGGAGATCTTATTAAAATAATGGACTCCTGTTAACAAGGAAAATGTTTTTCTAGCCATAAGCCATTAAGACGGAGTAGTTATCTGAAGGAGAGATAGGACGGTGTCGGAGAACTGCAAGCGCGGCGATATGCCCGGCTGTTTGTGTGTTCCTGGAGGGGACAAAATATTGCGGATGATTTGGTGAAACGTCTCATTCCGAGCGTGTCATGCCGGTGACAGCGAGGCCTCAGCTGCGGGAGGGGGGGGGGGGAATTAACGGCACAAACCAAATTCTAATGATTCATACTTTAGGATGATGGATTCAAAGCTTTGACCACTTAAAACGGAACACCAGACACAATTATAATAAATATTATTTTTTTTAAAAGGAATGCAATTAATTACCTTTAATTAATACCTTTAATTATTTTTTAGATTGTAAGCTCTAACGAGCAGGGCCTGCTGATTCCTTTTGTACCAAATTGTATTGTAATTGTAATGTCTGCCTTCATTTTGTAAAGCGCTGCTCAAACTGTTGGCGCTATATAAATCATGTGTAATAATATTAAATAATAATAATTACCTAAATCAGTGTTCCCCAACCCCCGGGCCGTGGATGAAATGGTACCGGTCCGCCCAAAGAATATTACATTATTTCCATTTTAGAAAAAACATTTTTTTTTCAGAAAAGGGTGGACCCGGGGGGCAGAGCAGTGTGCCCTGAGCCCACCCATTTGTGTGACCATAGCGAATGAATATTCGCTAGTGTCACATGGATCCTCCTCCTGGCCAATCAGGAAGTGGGTCAGAGACGCGTTTCCTGATTGGCCGAAAGGCGAACCCATGCCATTGGCCAAGGAGGAGGAGGAGGGAAGACTTGAGGAGACGTGGGGAGACTGAGGAGAAGCCGCCGCTGCAAATCAGGTAAGTGCACTGGTCACTGTGCATTGATTGGGGGCATGCTGTGGCACTCTGCATTGATTGGGGGCATGCTGTGGCACTCTGCATTGATTAGGGGGCATGCTGTGGCACTCTGCATTGATTTGGGGCACACTGTGACACTCTTAATTGATTGGGGGCATGCTGTGGCACTCTGCATTGATTGGGGGCATGATGTGGTCACTGTGCATTGATTGGGGGCATGCTGTGGCACTCTGCATTGATTGGGGACATGCTGTGGCACTCTGCATTGATTGGGGGCATGCTGTGGCACTCTGCATTGATTGGGGGCATGCTGTGGTCACTGTGCATTGATTGGGGGCATGCTGTGGCACTCTGCATTGATTGGGGGCATGCTGTGGCACTCTGCATTGATTGGGGGCATGCTGTGGTCACTGTGCATTGATTGGGGGCATGCTGTGGTCACTGTGCATTGATTGGGGGCATGCTGTGGTCACTGTGCATTGATTGGGGGCATGATGTGGCACTCTGCATTGATTGGGGGCATGATGAGGCACTCTGCATTGATTGGGGGCACGCTGTGGTCACTGTGCATTGATTGGGGGCACGCTGTGGTCACTGTGCATTGATTGGGGGCACACTGTGGTCACTCTGCATTGACTGGGGGCACGCTGTGGTCACTGTGCATTGATTGGGGGCAAGCTGTGGTCACTGTGCATTGATTGGGGGCATGCTGTGGTCACTGTGCATTGATTGGAGGCACGCTGTGGTCACTGTGCATTAATCGGGGGCATGCTGTGGTTACTGTGCATTGATTGGGGGCACGCTGTGGCCACTGTGCATTGATTGGGGGCATGCTGTGGCACTCTGCATTGATTGGGGGCACGCTGTGGCACTCTGCATTGATTGGGGACACGCTGTGGTCACTGTGCATTGATGGGGCACGCTGTGGCACTCTGCATTGATGAGGGCACGCTGTGGCACTCTGCATTGACGTCCCCCCCCCCTCAGCAGGCCACGGAAAAATTATCAAACGTTGACCGGTCCGCAGTGATAAAAAGGTTGGGGAGCACTGACCTAAATTAACCACTTCAGCCTTTTACCCCCTTATTGACCAGGCCATTTTTTACAACACAGCACTGCGTTAACCTTCCTAGCGGTATTCCCGAGCGTGGCACGGGGTTAAATTTCAGAGCCAAAAGCGGTAACCCCCAGCCACACTCGGGATACCTCTAGGAAGATCGCTGGATCCTGAAAGCGGGGTTACTTACCTTGTCAACGGGATCCAGCGATGTATCCCGGCAGTGTCTGGTGGCGGTTCTTCCTCCCGATCCTCTGTGTGCCCCAGCTTCTGTCTCCTGCGACGTGACGTTCGCAGGGGGGTGGAACCAGCGGCAAATTCAAATATAAAACACACCAAACGCACTGATACATTGCAAAAAAAATAAAAAATTACATTAGTTTTAGTTTGCCCCCCAGTGCCCTTTATATATGTATGTATATATATATATATATATATATATATATATATATATATATATATATATATATGTGTGTATATATAGAGTATCTATAAATATGTATATATACATACATACTTTAACTTATTTATAGTTTTTTATTATATTATAATTTATGATTTTGTGTTTCAAACTTTATCATACCCGAGATGTTATAAAGAAGAACGCACAGTAAAAATAAATCATATGTAAATAGTTGGTTTGGGCTGCTCATTCTTAAGAATTACATGCAAAATAATGGTACCGCTTTCAGCACCTAAAATCCGAAAGAATCATACCGCCAGGGAGGTTAACTGACAATTGCGCGGTCATGTGACGCCGTACCCAAATAAAATTGATGTCCTTTTTTTCCCACAAACAGAGCTTTCTTTTGGTGGTATTTGATCACACGTGCAATTTTTTTTTTTTTTTGCGCTATAAACAAAAAAAGAGCGACAATTCTAAAAAAAAAAATATATATATCTTTTACATTCTGCTATATAACACTCCCAAAAAAATGAAAATCACATTATTTCATCATTTTAGGCCAATTTGTATTCTGCTACATATTTTTGGTAAACAAATTCCCAATAAGTGTATTTTGATTGGTTTGCGCAAAAGTTATAATTTCTAAAAACTAGGGGAAAGATTTATGTCATTTTTATTTATTTATTTATTTTTTACTAGTAATGGCGGCGATCAGCAATTTTTTAGCGGGACTGCGACATTGTGGCGGACAGATCGGACCTCTAACTGACATTTTTGACACTTTTGTGGGGGGGGGGGGGGGGGTTGACCTATGTTCCTAAATAGGAGGAACACAGGAGCCTTGTGTTGATTGCTGAGAGAGCAACAGTCTGCCCTGTTTACAACAGCAGACCGCCGTTCTCTCTCCACAGGAAGCGATCGCGGGTGCCCGGAGGCAATTGCACCTGCCAGCACATGCGGATCAGCTTCCCCGCCGGCTAATGAGCGCATGCGCCTCAAGATCGCTCCTGCGAAGCGCTGTACAGGTTCAGCGATTCACGGGAACCTGCCAACCTGCCGCCGTATATCTGTGGTGACTGGTCGGCAAGTTACCTGATCTGTGAAATGGTTTTGCACAGAGCAGACCGGATCCTCCTCTTCTCGGGTCCCTTTTCGGTCTCCTGGCCCCTCCCTCTTGTTGAGTGCCCCCACAGCAAACAGCTTGCTATGGGGACACCTTAGCCGAGCTGCAGCGCCGTGTGTTCATTCAGACACGGCACTTAAATGAGCACACAGGCAGGGAGGGGGGAGGTACTGACACAAGCAGACATGCAGGGAGAGGGTGGGCACTGACACAAGCAGACAGGCAGGGAGGAGACTGGCACTGACACAAACAGACAGACAGGGGAGGGGGGGGGTGGACACTGGCATGAGCACACTGACAGAAGCAGACAGGCAGGGAGGGGGTGGGCACTGGCATGAACACACAGGGAGGGAGGGACGTGCTCTGACACAAACACACAGGCAGGGAGGTGAGGGAACTGATACAAGCAGACAGGTAGGGAGGGGTTAGCCACTGACACAAGCACAGAGGCAGGAAGGGAGCGGGCACTGACACAAGCAGACAGGCAGCTAGGGTGGTGGGCACTGACACAAGCAGGCAGACAGGGAGGGGACGGCCACTGACACAAGCACACAGGCAGGGAGGGGGGCACTGACACGAGCAGGCAGGTAGGTAGGGGCAGGCACTGACACAAGCAGACAGGCAGGGAGGGGTGGGCACTGACACAAGCAGACAGGCAGGTAGGAGATGGGCACTGACACAAGCAGACAGGCAGGGAGGGGTGGGCACTGACACAAGCAGACAGGCAGGTAGGAGATGGGCACTGACACAAGCAGACAGGCAGGGAGGGGTGGGCACTGACACAAGCAGACAGGCAGGGAGGGGGGCACTGACACAAGAAGACAGACAGGTAGGGGGCAGGCACTGACATGAGCAGACAGGCAGGTAGGAGGCGGGCACTGACACAAGCAAACAGGCAGGTGGGGGAAGGCACTGACACAAGCAGACAGGCAGGGAGGGGGTGGGCACTGACATGAGCACACAGGCAGAGAGGGGATGGGCACTAACATGAGCACACAGGCAGAGAGGGGATGGGCACTGACACAAGCAGACAGGCAGGGAGGGGGTGAGCACTAACATGAGCACACAGGCAGGGAGGGGGTGGACACTGACATGAGCACACAGGCAGGGAGGGGGTGGACACTGACATGAGCACACAGGCAGGGAGGGGGTGGAAACTGACATGAGCACACAGGCAGGGAGGGGGTGGAAACTGACATGAGCACACAGGCAGGGAGGGGAGGGGGGAAAGGAGGACAGAGAAGGACAGAGTGGAGCTGGGGATGACGGAGGCATGTAAACTGACCACGGTGTCTGGGCTTAGCAGCCATGATACACTGTGGTCAGTTTACAAAGGGGAGGGTATAGCCAGGCAGGATCAGCCAGGTAATTCAGGTGATACGGGGGGGGGGGGGTTAAATTACAAAGTACAAACATTGTGCTGTATAACATGCTTTAAAGAGGCCGGATCTTTTTTATTTTTATTTTGGGGGGTTTAACAAACGCTTTAAAGGCGCTGTCACGTTTCCATTGTCACAATACACAATACATTTTTATGTTTAGTCCCCATTTTCACTAGCGCGACTTGTCAGGTGATTTGGTCGCCTGACAAGTCGTGGTGGGTCGCCTGCCATTGATTAGCACAGGACCCGTTCTAATAGGAGCGACACAAGTCACTCTGACTTAGAAAAAGGGTCCTGTACTACTTTGGGGCGACCTGGAGGCGACCTGCATTGACTTCAATGATATGAAGTCCGTGCATGTCGCGCCGAGGTCATAGAGCACGCTGTGCACCGCGACTTCACAGGTCGCCCCAGCAAGTAGCGTCGCCCCTGTCTGAACGGGGTCTTATGGTTGGCGCCATTTATTTGTTTATAGAGTTTTTAGTTTTATTAGTACAGTGACAGTGCATATTTTTACACTGACCACTGTAAATCTACGGCTCCCCACCAAACGTAATTATAAAACAGGTGTATATCATCTTAACGTGTCAAGAATAATATCCACAAGCAGCGCTAAATCATGGCATTTAGATAGTCATGACTTAAAAGTCCAGATATAAGTTCATAGGGATCAGTGGCAGCCCGTGCATAGGGGGCGCTGGGGCGCCGCCCCCTTAAAAAAAAAGGAAAAAAAAAAAAAAGACAAAAAAGAACAATAAAGTTATAGAAAAAAAAATCGGTTCGCCGGCCTATGTGGTGGCTAAAGGGGGGGTGGGGTTTACGACCCAGAAAGGCGCCGATTGGCTGCCTTCTGGGGGCGTAACCTGGGCGCAGGAAAGAGCGCTTGGCCACCCCCACCTTCATGATATCCTGGCTGTGACCAATCATCATCCAGGACATCCGATCGCTGACGTCGCAATGGGGGCGGTGCCGGTGCGTGCGTCAGTCACTCACTGTCACCGTCGCTCACCTTCCCGCCAGTTCCCGCCGCAGAGAAGAGGAGAGGCCGCTTGCCGGTTCCCGCCGCAGAAGAGGACGAGGGATCGAGGAGGGAAGAAGCATTGGGTTGAAGGGAGCATGCACGCTGGTCTCTGCATTGATTGGGGGACAATGCTGTGGGCACTCTGCAATTATTGGGGTACAATGCTGTGGGCACTCTGCAATCATTGGGGTACAATGCTGTGGGCAATCTGCATTCATTGGGGTACAATGCTGTAGGCACTCTGCATTCATTGGGGTACAATGCTGTGGCACTCTGCAATCATTGGGGTACAATGCTGTGGGCACTCTGCAATCATTGGGGTACAATGCTGTGGGCACTCTGCAATCATTGGGGTACAATGCTGTGGGCACTCTGCATTGATTGGGGTACAATGCTGTGGCACTCTGCATTGATTGGGGGACAATGCTGTGGGCACTCTGCAATCATTGGGGTACAATGCTGTGGCACTCTGCAATCATTGGGGTACAATGCTGTGGGCACTCTGCAATCATTGGGGTACAATGCTGTGGGCACTCTGCAATCATTGGGGTACAATGCTGTGGAAACTCTGCAGTGATTGGGGACAATGCTGTGGGCACTCTGCAGTGATTGGGGACAATGCTGTGGTGCTCTGCAGTGATTGGGGACAATGCTGTGGTGCTCTGCAGTGATTGGGGACAATGCTGTGGCGCTCTGCATTGAAAGGGGCTCACGCGCTGAACTCTGCATTGATGGGGTCATGGAACAGTGTTCATTGCATTGAAGGGGGCACGCACGCTGAACTCTGCATTGTGGGGGCACAGCACAGTGTTTATTGCATTGAAGGGGGCACAGCGCAGTGTTTATTACATTGAAGGGGGCACAGCACAGTTGCATTGAAGGGGGCACGCACGCTGAACTCTGCATTGTGGGGTCACAGCACAGTGTTTATTGCATTGAAGGGGGCACAGCACATTGTTCATTGCATTGAAGGGGGCACAGCACAGTTGCATTGAAGGGGGCATGCACGCTGAACTCTGCATTGTGGGGGCACAGCACAGTGTTCATTGCATTGAAGGGGGCACAGCACAGTGTTTATTGCATTGAAGGGGGCACAGCACAGTGTTCATTGCATTGTGGGGGCACAGCACAGTGTTCATTGCATTGAAGGGGGCACAGCACAGTGTTTATTGCATTGAAGGGGGCACAGCACAGTGTTTATTGCATTGAAGGGGGCACAGCACATTGTTTATTGCATTGAAGGGGGCATAGCACAGTGTTCATTGCATTGAAGGGGGCACGCACAGTGTTTATTGCATTGAAGGGGGCACAGCACAGTGTTTATTGCATTGAAGGGGCATAGCACAGTGTTCATTGCATTGAAGGGGGCACAGCACAATATTCATTGCATTGAAAGGGGCACGCACGCTGATCTCTGCATTAAAGGTGGCACGCACGCTGGTCTCTGCATTGAAAGGGGCCATGTACGCTGGTCTCTGCATTGAAAGGGGGCATATACCATCTCCTGTACCATGACCTGTGACATGCCTATACCATATCTGTGCCATGCCTATACCATCTCCTATACCATCTCCTATGCCATGCCTATACCATCACCTGTGCCATGCCTGTACCATGACTTCAAAGTCACGCAATTTTTTACTGCGTTTTTTGACGCAAAGCAATACCTATTACATTTTTCTTTTTGCGCCCCCCCCCCCCCCCCAAAAATTTTGAGCACCAGCCGCCACTGATAGGGATAGTAGTAGACAGGTTTCTTGTGTAGTCACAAAGGGGTTAATCACCAGTGCTGGAGCCAGAAAGATCCCCACCAAAGGTAATGTTTTTATTTTGCTTTGATCCATGCCCCCTCCCCCCCAGGGTAGTGCCCAGCTTCCCATGCCATTTGTTAGACATTCTCTAAACCAGTGGTCCTCAACTCCGGTCCTCAGGGCCCACTAACAGGCCAGATTTTAAGTATTACCTTGGGGAGATGCAGACTAGAGTACTGCAATCACTGAGCAGCAAATGATATCACCTGGAATGTATTTCAATTATCTTGCAAATCTGGCCTGTTAGTGGGCCCTGTAGGCCAGGGTTCAGGACCACTGCTCTAAACTGACTTTCCAGTGTGGATCGCTCTCCTGCTTTGTAACTCTTGTTTAGTAAATCTCATTGTCACAGAAGGATACAATGTATCAGCGCTGAGTGTTCAGTAGATTGCTAACAGCGAGCGAACGCTGAGGAGGGAACTGACAGCTCCAATTCACACTTGTTCCCCTTCATTTGACAGGTGTAAACCTGTGATATCTGACGATGTAAATAATTAATGTTATCCCATGCATGGGACGATTCCTTATTAGATAGAAAATCAGCAACTGTGAAACCTGCGAGGAGCGGCGAATGAATATGTAAATCTTACGCTATTTGTGTTCCTGGATCTGCAGATGGAATGTTAACTCTTTAAAGGGAAATGTCTGCTTATCACAGCAACACTGACAACACAAAGAAGAATTAGGGTTCAATGAGAAAAAAATTAACTAAATTCACCGCTCGCTGTCTGGCACAAGTTTAATCACTTGCCAACCCCGTACCGCAGATATACTGCAGCAGGCTGGCTCGGCTGCTCGAACTGACGTATAGGTACGTTGGTTCACTGGAGCACTGCAGGGGGTGCGCGGCCGGAGGCGTGCACCCGCCCCCATTAGGAAGCGGGGAAGCGGATCCACGTGACCGGCGGCCGCGACTGCTGCCGGGCACCCGCAATCGCTCCCGGCTGGGAGAGAACGACATTCTGCTATTGTGAACACAGCTGACCATTATTTTCTCTGGAATGATCCTCCTATTTAGGATCACAGATCTCTGTGTGGATTTTGCAGGCCCTTCCCCCATACAGTTAAGAAACACCCCCTAGGCTCAAACTTAACCTTTTGATGACCACTGGGTTAACCCCTTCCCTGCCAGTGTCATTATTACAGTAACAATGCATATTTTTAGCACTGATTACTGTAGTAATGTCACTGGTCCCCCCAAAAAGTCTCAAAAATGTCAGTTAGGGGTCCGATCTATCCGCTGCAATGTCGCAGTCCCATTACTAATAAAAAATAAATAAATAAAAATGACACAAATCTTTCCCTTTGTTTGTAGACGCAATAACTTTTGTGCAAACCAATGAAAATACGCTCATTGGGGTTTTTTTTTTTTTTACCAAAAATATGTAGCAGAATACAATTGGCCTAAAACAATGACAAAAATTTTGATTTTTTTTTAATTGGGAATGTTATATAGCAGACATGTATATATACATGTGTATATATATACAGTGGGTACGGAAAGTATTCAGAACCCCTTAAATTTTTCACTCTTTGTTATATTGCAGCCATTCTTCTTCCTCATGAATGTACACATAGCACCCCATACTGACAGAAAAACACAGAATTGTTGACATTGTTGCAGATTTATTAAAAAAGAAAAACTGAAATATCACATGGTCCTAAGTATTCAGACCCTTTGCTCAGTATTTAGTAGAAGCCCCCTTTTGATCTAATACAGCCAGGAGTCTTTTTGGGAAAGATGCAACAAGTCTTTCACACCTGGATTTGGGGATCCTCTGCCATTCCTCCTTGCAGATCCTCTCCAGTTCTGTCAGGTTGGATGGTAAACGTTGGTGGACAGCCATTTTTAGGTCTCTCCAGAGATGCTCAATTGGGTTTAAGTCAGGGCTCTGGATGGGCCATTCAAGAACAGTCACGGAGTTGTTGTGAAGCCACTCCTTCGTTATTTTAGCTGTGTGCTTAGGGTCATTGTCTTGTTGGAAGGTAAACCTTCGGCCCAGTCTGAGGTCCAGAGCACTCTGGAGAAGGTTTTTGTCCAGGATATCCCTGTACTTGGCCGCATTCATCTTTCCCTCGATTGCAACCAGTCATCCTGTCCCTGCAGCTGAAAAACACCCCCACAGCATGATGCTGCCACCACCATGCTTCACTGTTGGGACTGTATTGGACAGGTGATGAGCAGTGCCTGGTTTTCTCCACACATACCGCTTAGAATTAAGGCCAAAAAGTTCTATTTTGGTCTCAGACCAGAGAATCTTATTTCTCACCATCTTGGAGTCCTTCAGGTGTTTTTTTTAGCAAACTCCATGCGGGCTTTCATGTGTCTTACACTGAGGAGAGGCTTCCGTCGGGCCACTCTGCCATAAAGTCCCGACTGGTGGAGGGCTGCAGTGATGGGTTGACTTTCTACAACTTTCTTCCATCTCCTGACTGCATCTCTGGAGCTCAGCCACAGTGATCTTTGGGTTCTTCTTTACCTCTCTCACCAAGGCTCTTCTCCCCCGATAGCTCAGTTTGGCCGGACGGCCAGCTCTAGGAAGGGTTCTGGTCGTCCCAAACGTCTTCCATTTGAGGATTATGGAGGCCACTGTGCTCTTAGGAACCTTAAGTGCAGCAGAAATCTTTTTGTAACCTTGGCCAGATCTGTGCCTTGCCACAATTCTGTCTCTGAGCTCTTCAGTCAGTTCCTTTGACCTCATGATTCTCATTTGCTCTGACATGCATTGTGATCTGGAAGGTCTTATATAGACAGGTGTGTGGCTTTCCTAATCAAGTCCAATCAGTATAATCAAACACAGCTGAACTCAAATGAAGGTGTAGAACCATCTCAAGGACGATCAGAAGAAATGGAAAGCACCTGAGTTAAATATATGAGTGTCACAGCAAAGGGTCTGAATACTTAGGACCATGTGATATTTCAGTTTTTCTTTTTTAATAAATCTGCAACAATGTCAACAATTCTGTGTTTTTCTGTCAGTATGGGGTGCTATGTGTACATTCATGAGGAAGAAGAATGAACCTAAATGATTTTAGCAAATGGCTGCAATATAACAAAGAGTGAAAAATTTAAGGGGGTCTGAATACTTTCCGTACCCACTGTATATATATATATATGTGTGTGTGTGTGTGTGTATATATATATATATATATATATATATATATATATATATATATATATATATATATGTATATGTGTGTGTGTATATATATATATATATATATATATATATATATATATATATATATATATATATATATATATATATATACAGTATATGCTACATGTATATACATATCTGCTATATAACATTCCCAATAAAAAATCAAATTTTTGTCATCGTTTTAGGCCAATTGTATTCTGTATATAACAGAATGTGGAAAAATATATATATTTTTTTCAGAATTGTCGCTCTTTTTTTGTTTATAGCGCAAATAAAAAATCAAATGAAAATCACACAGGTGATCAAATACCACCAAAAGAAATCTTTATTTGTGGGAGAAAAAGGTCATCAATTTTATTTGGGTACAGCGTCGCACGAGCGCACAATTGTTCATTAAAGTAACGCAGTGCCAAATCGCAAAAAAATGGCCTGGTCATTAAGGGGGCAAACCTTCTGGTGCAGAAGTGGTTAAAACATTTCACACGCATATTAAAATCATCACCTGACAACAAAATCCTTCTTCTTTTATATATTATCGGATATCTCGTCGATAGGCCCGTGTCAATTTATTTATTTATTTTTTCCTTTTTTCTTATTCTTTTTTTTTGCTTTTCCCCATATTATTCATGTTTTTTAATGCTTAATGATTTAAAATACATTTGCAATTCTATTCCAATATTTAAGGCAATTTTATGTCAAGACCTGTAGGTATATCATCAAAAATACTTAAAGCGGAGTTCCATCCAAAAGTTGAACTTTCGCTCATCTGCTTCCTCCCCCCATTCATCGCCACATTTGGCACCTTTCAGGGGGGAGGGGGGAAACAGGTACCTGTTTTTGACAGGTACCCTTCCCCACTTCTGGGAGAAAGCACCGCGGCACTATCCCTTCGAAGTTCCGTCCTCCCTCTCCTTCCCCCGCTCCAGAGTCTTTGCTAAAAAAAAATATGTATAATGTTTGGGGGGTTCTAAGTCATTTTCTAGCAAAATCTACTGTGTGCAGCAGCTCCTCTCGGCCCGCCTAATACTTACCTGAATCTCATCTTTATCCAGTGATGTTGCAGGAGTGTCTCAGCTGCCCAGGACTCCCCTCCTCATTGGCTGAGGCAGCAGCGTGGCATGATTGGCTCCTGCTGCTGTCATTCAAAGTCAGTCAGCCAATCAGGAGAGAGAGGGGGTGGGGCCGAGTCACGGCTCCATGTCTAAATGGACACACGGAGCTGGGACTCAGCTTGGGTGCCCCCATAGCAAGCTGCTTGCTGTGGGGGCACTCGACAGGAGGGAGGGGGCCAAGAGCACAGAAGAGGGACCCGAGAAGAGGAGGGAAACCAACTGCACAGACTTTACAATCACTTTAAGGCTCTTATGAGACCTATTGCATACTTTATGCTGTGAATTGTATTTGGGATTTTTATAATTTTTGTGATGGTAATTTCAATAAAGATATATAATAAAATATATGGGGGGTAAAAATATGCATATGTCATACATACTAGGGGGAGTAGAACTGGGGAATCCATAGTGGAGAAGGATCTGGGGGAATCCATAGCGGAGAAGGATCTGGGGGAATTCATAGCGGAGAAGGATCTGGGGAAATCCATAGCGGAGAAGGATCTGGGGAAATCCATAGCGGAGAAGGATCTGGGGGAATCCATAACAGAGAAGGATCTGGGGAGATCCATAGCGGAGAAGGATCTGGGGAAATCCATAGCGGAGAAGGATCTGGGGGAATCCATAGCAGAGAAGGATCTGGGGAGATCCATAGCGGAGAAGGATCTGGGGAAATCCATAGCGGAGAAGCATCTGGGGGAATCCATAGCAGAGAAGGATCTGCGGGAATCCATAGCGAGGAGGATCTGGGGGAATCCATAGCGGAGAAGGATCTGGGGAATCCATAGCAGAGAAGGATCTGGGGAGATCCATAGCGGAGAAGGATCTGGGGAAATCCATAGCGGAGAAGGCTCTGGGGGAATCCATAGCGGAGAAGGATCTGGGGGAATCCATAGCGGAGAAGGATCTGGGGGAATCCATAGCGGAGAAGGTTCTGGGGAAATCCATAGTGGAGAAGGATCTGGGGAAATCCATAGCGGAGAAGGATCTGGGGGAATCCATAGCAGAGAAGGATCTGCGGGAATCCATAGCGAGGAGGATCTGGGGGAATCCATAGCGGAGAAGGATCTGGGGGAATCCATAGCAGAGAAGGATCTGGGGGAATCCATAGCAGAGAAGGATCTGCGGGAATTCATAGCGAGGAGGATCTGGGGAATCCATAGTGGAGAAGGATCTGGGGGAATCCACAGCGGAGAAGGATCTATGGGAGTCCATAGCGGAGAAGGATCTGGGGAATCCATAGAGGAGAAGGATCTGGGGGAATCCATAGCGGAGAAGGATCTGGGGGAATCCATAGCAGAGAAGGATCTGGGGGAATCCATAGCAGAGAAGGATCTATGGGAATCCATAGCGGAGAAAGATCTGGGGGAATCCATAGAGGAGAAGGATCTGGGGGAATCCATAGCGGAAAAGGATCTGGGGAAATCCATAGCGGAGAAGGATCTGGGGGAATCCATAGCGGAGAAGGATCTGGGGGAATCCATAGAGGATAAGGATCTGGGGGAATCCATAGCGGAGAAGGATCTGGGGGAATCCATAGCGGAGAAGGATCTAGGGGAATCCATAGTGGAGAAGGATCTAGGGGAATCCATAGTGGAGAAGGATCTAGGGGAATCAATAGCGGAGAAGGATCTGGGTGTTCTGGTAGATCCTAAGCTTAATAATAGCATGCAATGCCAAGCTGTGCTTTCCAAAGCAAGGAAAGTCCTTTCTTGTATAAGAGAGGAATGGACTCCAGAGAGAGAGATATCATCTGTACAAATCATTAGTAAGACCTCATCTGGAATATGCAGTTCAGTTTTGGGCTCCAGTTCTCAGAAAGAATATCAGGGAACTGGAGAAAGTGCAGAGAAGGGCAACCAAACTGATAAGAGGCATGGAGGAGCTCAGCTATGAGGAGAGATTAGATGAACTGAATTTATTCTCTCTTGAGAAGAGGAGATTAAGGGGGGATATGATCTCCATGTATAAATACATAAGGGGGGGGGGGTATGATCACCATGTATAAATACATAAGGGGTCCATATAGTGAACTTGGTGTTGAGTTGTTCACATTAAGGTCATCACAGAGGAGAAGGGGGCACTCTTTACATCTAGAGGAAAACAGATTTCGTCTCCAAATACAGAAAGGTTTCTTCACCGTAAGAGTTGTGAAAATGTGGAATAGACTCCCTCCAGAGGTGGTTCTGGCCAGCTCAGTAGATTGCTTTTAAAACAAGTCCTGGATTCTTTCCTAGGTGTACATAATATAACTGGGTACTAATATTTATAGGTAAAGTTGTTCCAGGGAATATCCGATTGCCTCTCGGGGGATCAGGAAGGACATTTTTTCCCCCTGCTGGAGAAAATTGGATCATGCTTTGCTGGGGATTTATATATATAAAAATAAAGATAGATAGATAGATAGATAGATAGATAGATAGATAGATAGATAGATAGATAGATAGATAGATAGATAGATAGATAGATAGATAGATAGATAGATAGATAGATAGATAGATATTAACCACTTGCCGACCGCCGCACGACTATCTACGTCGGTGGTCAGCCCCTCACAGGCAAAGTGACGTAGGGCTACGTCGCTTGCTTGTGAGGGTCTAGGGAGCGAGCGCGCGCCCCCGTAGGCGCGCTCCCGCTCCCGCGTGGTCACGGACCCCCCCCGCGCGTGTGACCGGCGGACCCGATGTCCGCCGGCCACTCTGCGATCGGCGGGGGAGAGGGAGAAAGTCAGGCAGCTTGTGTAAACAAGCCACCTGACATTCTCCTCGGTGTAAAAACACTGATCACACGGATCTACTATGTAGAACCGTTGATCAGTGTCCTTACACCTCAAGCCACAGCCAATCACAGTAGAAAGCACGCCCCTAGGGACACACACAGCCCCTCCCTCTCAAATAAAGTTAACCCCTTCACTACCAGTGTATTTTTACAGTAACAGTGCATATGTATAGCACGAATTACTGCAGTAATGTCACTGGTAACCCCAAAAGTGTCAAAAATGTCAGTCAAGGGTCCGATCTGTCCGCCGCAATGTCGCAGTACCGCAAAAAAAAAACGCAGATCGCCGCCATTACGCGTTAAAAAAAAAAAACAACAAAAATGACAAAAATCTTTCCCTTTGTTAGTAAACGCGATAACTTTTACGCAAACCAATCAAAATACGCTTTTTGCGATTTTTTTTACCAAACATAGGTAGCATAAAACAAATTGGCCGAAAATGTTAAAAAAATTTTGATTTTTACATTTTTTTGGGGGGGAATTTCATATAAAAAAATGTGAAAAATATTGTTATTTTTGCAAAATTTACTCTCTTTTTTTGTTTATAGCGCATGATCAAAAAATCGCACAGGTGATCAAATACCACCAAAAGAAAGCTCTGTTTGTGGGAAAAAATGGACGCCAAATTCATTTAGGTACAGCGTCGCATGACCGCCCAATTGTGCGTTAAAGTCACGCAGTGCCGAATCGCAAAATACCCCCTGGTCAGGAAGGGGGTAAAATCTTCCGGGGCTTAAGTGGCTAAAAAAGCAGCATTTTTTTGCTATATTTTTCTGAAAGCATAGGCTTTGGTGAAATGGCAACAAACTACGATACCTAAAATTGTCCATAGATGATGTTTTAAAAGCTTTGCGGAGTGTCTTACCTTATCCTGGCGATCCAGCGATGAGCTCTCATTGCTGTGACCGCCAGCCGAGATCCCCGCCGCTCGTCTGTCGGTTGGAGGACTTCCTGGTTCCGTTCTCTGCAGCAGCAATGCTGCATGGGAGCGGAACTGGGAGGAAAATTCAAAGTTACACCAAACACAAACACATAAAAAGGAGGTGATACAGTGTAATCTGAGAGGATTACACTGTATCACTTTGGTAAAAGTCACAGTGCCCTCTCAGTGCCCCTTGCCATTGTCATTTGTGTGAAATAAAATAATTTGAAAATGGCATCAAAAAAGCGCTGTCAAGCATATGCGCTTTTGGATGAGATGAGCGACAGCGACACGGAGCTCCTCGCAGAACAGAGCGACAGTGAGTCGTGCGGAGATCTGTCATCTGACTCTGACACCGACACTGATCGAGAAAGTGACGCCGATGATCCTGCACCTGACCTAAGTGATGTGCGCACTTGGTGCCCTTTAGACAGCGATGCGGACCAGGCAGCGCCCCCGAGATTCCATTTCACTGGATTTCCTAGGATGAAGGTTGATGTGGAGAGTGACAACCCCCTGGCGTACCTCAAGTTATTTCTAACGGAGGAGGTAATTCTAAAAATAGTCACTGAAACCAACCGCTACCATGAGCAGCAGTCCGCTACGCTGCGCGCCAGATTTTCCCGATCCAGAAAATGGGAACCGGTCAGTAGAGAGGACATCTGGAAGTTTCTGGGACTCATCATCCTTCAGGGGGTGGTGGGGAAACCGCTCCAGAAATGGTATTGGACCACAAATAAGATGCTGGCCACTCCATTTTTTGGCACAGTGATGTCCGAGTACCGTTTTTCTCTGATCATGAAAAATTAGCATTTTGCCAACAACGAGGAGTTTGATGAGGCCACGCATCCTGCGCCCAAACTCAAAAAAATCTGGGAGGTGTGCCAAATGATTGTCACCAACTTCCAGCGGACCTATTTGCCAGACAGGGATGTCAGTGTGGACGAAAGTCTCATGGCCTACAAGGGACGCCTGAGCTGGATCCAATATATTGCATCCAAAAGAGCGCGGTTCGGGATCAAATTTTACATGCTCTGTGAGTCGTCCACAGGATATATATGGAATGCTATAATTTACACCAGGAAAGGTACAAAGTTCAATCCCAAGTACAGCGGCTATGGGATGGCCACATCCTCTGTCCTTTCACTGCTGAACCCCCTTTTGAACCAGGGATATTGCGTGACAACAGATAACTTTTATACCTCTCCGGAACTTTATGAAGTTTTGCTCCTAAACAAAACTGATGGGTATGGTACTGTTTGGCAAAACCGGCGGGACATGCCATCAATGTTTAGCAGGAAAAAGCTAAAAAAAAGGAGAGATGGTTGCCTTTCAAAAGGGTAAAATAATGGCAATGCGGTGGCGAGACAAAAAGGATGTGTGTCTCATGAGCACCGTGCACAGCACCTCCACTGCCATGGTCCGCACAAAACATGGAACAGATATGCCGAAGCCGCAAGTCGTGATCGACTACAATCACACGATGGGAGGTGTCGACCGAGCCGATCAGGCAATGACCTTTTACCTGGCGATGCGGAAGCAACAAAAAAAATACTACAAAAAGATTTTTAGGCATCTCCTTGAACAGTGCCTTTGGAACGCCTATATTCTTTACAAAGCCAACACTGCCATACCCCTTGTTCATTCGGACTTTATCTGGAAGGTGGCTGAGCAGATTTTTGTCAACCACCCGACGCCATCAGTATCTGCTAACAGACCCGGATGACGTGCTGTTGACGTTGGCAATCCAGAACGCCTGACAGGCCGTCATTTTGTGGACTTTGTACCGCCCACCCCAAAAAAGTTGGCGCTTACCAGGATGTGCGTCATCTGCTGTTCTAAGAAGAATGGCAATGGAAGAAAAGTCCGAAAGGAAACAAGGTACTATTGTCCAGATTGCAACGTCGGACTTTGTCTAGTTCCATGCTTCAAACTGTTTCACACTCAGGATGTGTATTGAATTTCTTTGACAAATTTCATTATTTTTCATTGCATTATTGAATAAAAGTATATTATTGATTGGATTATAATTCATGTGTTTGTGTTTCAAATTCATTACATCTGGGATGTCTCCTAGAGTCTTGTTTTGGTCAGGTTTAAGTCAGTAATTACTAAGAATTGTAGGCCTATAATACATAACGCCAAATTTCCATGGAAAGAATTGTACCGCTTTTGGTACAGAATTCCTGACAGAATCATACCGCTAGGGAGGTTAATCATGAATGATGGTGATACCCCGCATCTCTGGCGCAATCACCATTTACATATGTGTCCTGAACCCACATACACATTTGCATTTCAGAGTATGCATGGGGGCATGGGGTGCTTTTACATGTTTTTTACATTTATTTCACTTAAATTTATTTTTTTACACTTTTTTTATTTAATGATATTGCCACTAAAAAGGGGGCAAACAAGCCCCTTTGTTATAGCTTTGGCCAGGTGACATTTACTCTATATAGAGACTATGAGGACATCAGGGGTTTATTAGACCCCCAATGTTTTCCTTGTCCTCCAAGCTACTGTAAAGCTGCCTAAGTCACTTATACAAGACAGACGATTCCCAGCTGCAGCCATGATCCTGGTATGACCACTTGCTGACAGGACATTTTACACATGCATCAGTATATTACACAGTTCCATTGTTCCACCTTGGACCAATGTAAGTCTGTATGTGTCATACCTGTGAAATCCCTCTAGATGCTAGAAATCAACACTGTACAGTAAAGTTGAAAGCACTTCTACCCCTTTTTCCATCTAATTCAAAGGAAACTACTTTTTAAAGCCTTTCTCATATACTCCTGAAGGTGGCTATAGAATGATTAAAACTTGTCCAGTGCAGCATGGACCAGCTATCACGTACCTGATCAGAGGCCGAGTTGCTGAGAGGGCTTCCCTTGTGGCTAAGTGCAAGGCACCCCTGGAGGTGGAGACAAGGAATGCTGTGCCCAAAGGAACAGGGGTCAACGGCTGCGGCAAGCTCCGGTGAAGAGGTGACTGCGGTGGTTGTAGACACGTAGTGCGTGCTGAAATGCAGGTTGCCTTGAAGGTGACCGGAGGAGGTAGCCAGCCGTGCAACAAGAGCGAGGTCAAGGTCAAGCCAAGGGGTCAAACACAGTTCATCAAGCAGTAGAGGAGTCCAAAGGAGCAAGCCAGGGGTCATACACGGGAACAGCAGACTGGAGCAGAGTAAGTAAACAAGCCGGTGGTTGGAGCCAGGAGGAGAGACAAGACAGGTGAGACAAGCTGGGTCGGTAACAGGTAATCCAAGTAAACAGGAATACAGGAAACAGGAAGCTGAAGATCATCCAGCAACTAATGGCTGGAGCAGGTTGGTTTAAATAGGCCACTGGTCGCCGCTGCATTAGCTGCAGATCCAGCTCTCTTGTGGGAAGTTCCCTGACACCAGCCAAGCTTCAATCCATGTGTGGCCACTGCAGTTGAGCAGATGCTGATCTACCAATTGAGTTCTGTTGAAATGCCTTGTGCTGCAACAGCAATAGTTGAGGGGCTGATCTGTGTATTCTGACAGCAGAAGAGTCTCCCTTCTGTCAGACTTCAATTGCTCAGTGGGGAAGATGCCACCCATCAACCTTGAATATGTGTTGGGGGATTCAGCCCTTTGAGCACCATTCCATCCACAACTGTCACCGTCCTCCCACTGACACCGGTGGTGGGTCACTATTCCCCCCCACAGACACCAATGATGGGATGCTATTCCTCCCACCGATACCAACAATGGGGCACTATTATGTCCACTGATACCAACAATAGGGAACTATTTCTCCCACTGATACCAACAATGGGGCCCTGTTACTACCACTAAAACCAATGAGGGGGCATTGTTTACTCCTACTGACTCTAGGGCATTTTTTTACCCTCACTGGCCACAGTGCAGCCCCCCTAAAGTCTAAAGGACAGTAAACTAGCCTTTTGTTTAGAAAGTTTGGAGACCCCCATTCTATATGTTTGTCTGGGTCAGTGGTCAGAAAGCATAGAGGCCATTGGATCAACATAACACCTAGCTAACATTTTAAAAATGGCGGCCTAGATGTTTTCTCAGTATAGGTTTAAAACCATTCTTCTGGTAAAGTAGAAAGCACTTCAACCCCTTTTTCCATCTTCCATCTAATTCAAAGGAAAATACTTTTTAAAGCCTTTCTCATACCCTCCTAAAGGGCGGCTATGTGCTGGGTGAATCTGCCCTTGGGGCACTATTCCATCCACAACTGTCACCAATGACGGGGCACTATTCCTCTCACTGACACCAGTCCGGCGATGCGCGCTCGCTCCCTAGAGCCTCACAGGCTAGCGACGTAGACCTACGTCACTTTGCCTGTGAGGGGCTGACTGCCGCCGTAAATAGTCGTTAGGCAGTCGGCAAGTGGTTAAATGCTCAATATATAGGGGGGGGGGGGGTTGTAATGCGCTTCAGGGATATAGGTCAAAGTAACTTAAATGCAATCTATATAATAAATAAACAAAGTACTGCTGTGCATCTCTTCTGATCCAAGACAATAGTGCAAATACTGTAAATAGGTATAGATCAATATATAAAAAGTGCTTGTGTGTCAAAATCACAATAAATCAATTAATACCATAAATAATAAAATATAGATATAAACATAAGGTGCTATTTGTCTATATCAAACTAGAAAGTGCTTGTATTATTTCTAGTTTGATATAGACAAATAGCACCTTATGTTTATATCTATATTTTATTATTTATGGTATTAATTGATTTATTGTGATTTAGACATGTGAGGGAAATCACCTTAGACCACAAGCTGATACAAGGAAAAAAAGCATTTATTCTCGTATACGAGGAGACAGGTTACATATAGGCCTATTAGCTACAGTGACATGTGGAATAGGTTCCTTTCACATGCAGCCAACCTAGTCTGATCTGCGTATGATGTGTCTTATCTTATATACATTTTAGAACATCCTTTCCAAAAACCTCCCCTTTGGACAATGATTGGAAGGCCTAAACCCAGGCTTTATTGTATCACTTCCTGAAGGGGGATGAACTTTTGTCTTACATGCTTAATGGGAACAGTAACTTATTGTGTATATATATATATATATATATATATATATATACATATACATATATATATATATATATATATATATATATATATATATATATATAGCATACTGTCACTATCCATTAGGCACATGAGCCATTTCCTAAATTACAGAACATAGGGACAGGATATAGTGATGTCATGGAGTATAGTAAGCCATTGTTTAACCACTTGCCGACCGCTACACGACTATTTACGTCAGCGGTCAGCCCCTCACAGGCAGAGCGACGTAGGGCTACTTCGCTAGCCTGTGAGGGTCTAGGGAGCGAGCGCGCGCTGCCGGAGGCGCGCTCCTACTCCCGCGTGGTCACGGATCCCCCTGCGCGTGTGTCCGGCGGACCCGATGTCCGCCGGTCACTCGCAATCGTCCGTTAGAGTGGGAGAAAGGCAGGCGGCTAATGTAAACAAGCCGCCTGTCATTATCCCCTGTGTAGGAATGGTGATCATACGGTTCTACTATGTAGGACCGTTGATCACTGTTCTTACACCTCAAGCCACAGCCAATCACAGTTAGAATCACGCCCCTAGGGACACACATAACCCCTCCCTCTCAAATAAAGTTAACCCCTTCACTGCCAGTGTAATTTTACAGTAACAGTGCATATGTATAGCACTGATCACTGTAGAAATTTCACTGGTAACCCCAAAAGTGTCAAAAATGTCAGTCAAGGGTCCGATCTGTCCGCCGCAATGTCGCAGTCCCGCAAAAAAAATCGCAGATCGCCACCATTACGCCTTAAAAAAAAAAAAACAACAAAAATGACAAAAATCTTTCCCTTTGTTAGTAAACACAATAACTTTTGCGCAAACCAATCAAAATGCGCTTTTTGCAATTTTTTTTACCAAACATATGGTAAAAAAAAAAAAAAAATTGGCCCAAAATGTTAAAACATTTTGATTTTTACTTTTTTTTTGGGGGGGAATTTCATATAAAAAAATGTGAAAAATATTGTTATTTTTGCAAAATTGACACTGTTTTTTTGTTTATAGCGCAAAAAGTAAAAATCGCACAGGTGATCAAATACCACCAAAATAAAGCTCTGTTTGTGGGGAAAAAAAAAGGACGTCAAATTCGTTTAGGTACAGCGTCGCACGACAGCGCAATTGTCCGTTAAAGTCATGCAGTGCCGAATCGCAAAATAGGCCCTGGTCAGGAAGGGGGTAAAATCTTCCGGGGCTTAAGTGGTTAAATTATTAGCAGGATATGCTGGAAAATTAGAATGTGATGACTTGCAGTTATAAAAAAACTACTTATGTCGGCATATGTATATATTCTTATAGGCATAAATGATTATAAAACATATAAATAATTATGAAACATTCATAATTTCTTTAACAAGACACACAAGCACTTTTTATATATTGATCTATACCTACTTACACTATTGTCTTGGATCAGAAGAGATACACAGCAGTACTTTGTTTATTTATTATATAGATTGTATTTAAGTTACTTTGACCTATATCCCTGAAGCGCATTACAACCCCCCCCCCCCCCCCCATATATTCCTCTAAATTCATAGAATACACCCGTATGTATACATGGCTAAAAACAGAATGTAAATGTGATGGACCAGCTGTTACCCACATCATGCACAACATACGTTTATCAGTCTATTCATGTTAATTGAAACAAGACCGTCCATGAAGGGTTGCTTTGTTTAAACCGTTATTTCTTTGTAAAGCCAAGGAGGCATGCTGGGACCATTATTACTGGGACCATTATTACTGGGGCACACCGTCCCTCTGCAGCCTGTGGAGAAGTCATTGGGATGTACAAAAATGATGCCTTTTCCAGCTAATCTTATGTTGTCCAGTAGAATTATTATTTATTACCAAAAAAAAAAAATCACATTTTTGTGACATGTTGGTGCAACACTGTACCCAAATAAAATTGATGTCCTTTTTTTCCCATAAGTAGAGCTTTCTTTTAGTGGTATTTGATCAACTGTGCGATTTTTTTTTTTTTTTTTGCACTATAAACAAAAAAACAGCGACAATTCTGAAAAAAAAAAAAAAAAACAATATTTTTTACAATATAACACCCCCCCCCCCCCCCCAAAAAAAAGTAAAAATTAAAATGTTTCATCCTTTTAGGGCAATTTATATTCTGCTACATATTTTTGGTAAAAAAATAAAAAATAAAAAATATTTAAAAATAATCACAATAAGCATATTTTGTTTGGTTATCGCAAAAATGATTGTGTCTTCAAACTAGGGGAAAGATGTATGTTTTTATTTATTTATTTATTTATTTATTTATTTATTTATTTTACTGGTGGCGATCTGCGATTTTTTGCGAAACTTTGACATTGCGGCGGACAGATCGGACCCCTAACTGACATTTTTGACACTTTTGGGGGGACCAGTGACATTACTACAGTAATCAGTGTTACTGTAATAATGACACTGGCAGGGAAGGGGTTAACACATGAGTGATCAAAGGGTTAAGTGTGTTCTCTCTCAGCGGGTGCCCGGCGGCAATCACGGTCGCCGGTCCCATGGATCGGCACCCCCGCTACCTAATGGGGGTGGGAGCATGCCACGGCGGCGTGCGCTCACTTTCCAGCACCACTCCCGTGAACCAATGTACCCCTACGTTGATTCGCGAAGCCAAGCCAGCCTGTCGCAGTAAATATGCGGCGGGCGGCAAGTGGTTAAACAAAAGGAAGATGATTGGATGGCACTTCACCTATAATACCCTTTGACACCGAACAACCCTTCACACCCTCCCAGTTATTTTGCTGAAATTACCTACGTAGATACTGAGAGGGCCAGACAAAGGGAAAAAATAAAAAAAACAAAAAAACAATATTCACCGTTTGTACATTTTCTTTGTGCTGCCGCTGGCACAGGCCCTTACAAGACTTACACTATATTACCAACCATATTGGGATGCCTGCCTTTACACACACATGAACTTCAATGGCATATCAGTCTTAGTCCGTAGGGTTCAATATTGAGTTGGTCCACCCTTTGCAGCTATAACAGCTTCATCTCTTCTGGGAAGGCCGTCCACAAGGTTTAGGAGTGTGTCTATGGGAATGTTTAACCATTCTTTCAAAAGCGCATTTGTGAGGTCAGGCACTGCTGTTTTTTTACGAGAAGGCCTGGCTCGCAGTCTCTGCTCTAATTTATCTCATAGCTGTTCTATGCGGTTGAGGTCAGGACTCTGGCCAGTCAAGTTCCTTCCCCCCAAACTCGCTCATCCATGTCTTTTTGGACCTTGCTTTGTGCACTGGTCCAAATCATTGGGTGGAGGGGGGATTATGGTGTGGTGGAGGGGGGATTATAGTGTGGGGCTGTTTTTCAGGGGTTGGGCTTGGCCCCTTAGTTCCAGTGAAGGAGCTCTTAAGATGCCAGCATACCAAGACATTTTGGACAATTTAATGCTCCCAACTTTATGGGAACAGTTTGTGGATGACCCCTTCCTGTTCCAACATGACTGCCCACCAGTGCACAAAGCAAGGCCAATAAAGACATGGATGAGCGAGTTTGGGGTGGAGGAACTTAACTGGCCTGCACAAAGTCCTGATCTCAACCTGATAGAACACCTTTGGGATGAATTAGATCGGAGACTGTGATAGTCAGCAATGTGGACAGCACCATGTACAGTGCCTTCCTTGGTAATATTCAGCACCGTGGGCAGCTGTTAAGATTTAACGCTGTGGACAGTGCTTGGGTAATCTTCAGCACCATGAACAGCTCCTTGGTAATATTTATCATAATGGACAGCTCAGTGGAGTACTATTCAGCACCATGGGCAGAGCCTAGGTAATATTCAGCACCATGGGCAGCTCCCTAGTAATACGTTGTATTCAGCACTGTGGACATCCCCGTAATATTTAATGCTGTGGACAGTGCTCTGGTAATCTTCAGCACCATGAACATCTCCTTGGTAATATTCATCATAATGGACAGCTCAGTGGGGTAGTATTCAGCACCATGAATAGAGCCTTGGTAATATCCAGCACCATGGACAGCATCTTTGTATTATTCATAATAATGGATAGGTCAGTGGGGTAATATTCAGCCCCATGAACAGAGCCTTGGTAATATTCAGCACCATGGGCAAATCCCTAGTAATACATTGTATTCAGCACCGTGGAAAGCCCCCTAGTCATATTTAACACTGGACAGTGCTCGGGTAATATTCAGTATCATAGAGAGCTCCTTGGTAATATTTAGTACCGTGGACAGCTCCCTAGTAATATTTAACGCTGCAGACAACGCTCAGGTAATATTTAGTATCATGGACAGCTTCTTAGTAATATCCATCATAATGGACAGCTCCTTGGTAATATTCAGCATAATAGACTATTTTAGAGGTATAGTGTGGTAAGTGTAACGGAACCACCGACCCACACTGTACGTGGTCTTCCGTCAGTATACGGCTTCCTTGCAGTCATGAACATATATACCAGATTTTCCCAGCTGCCCTCATACAAAGCTAGCCAACAATTTAGCTTGTACTGGAATCACTCTTTATTGAACAGTCACACAGAATTTATATACAGCATGGACCTCCCCCTCCTGATCATATTACCACACACAGGTCAGGGATAGCCTGATTACATTATCATATGCAGATGGAATTGTATACAGAAACAGAATTAACCTGAACTAATTATCTAGCCATCTGGACAGAACAATGTGGAATCATTAACATTTAACAATGGGACAGGCAGACTTAACACAATCCACATTCCACCTCAATAGAAAGACAATAGGACAAGACTGCCAATGACAGTGTGCCCATCTCCTACATTGAAGTACATGAAATACACATCTACGTATTGCTATAATTATTTAGGAGTCAGACTTCATGGCAACAGCCTATAGGTCTAACAGTGTAAAGTGGGATTAAATCTTCAAATTTCCTTAGCGATATTGCTGACAAATATTACTGTCCCACTTGAAACAATCCAAACCATTAAGTATCTGTCTTTCACTCCCAGTGACGGTGAGTACCATCACAGTAAGTTAATCTGCCAACATCCTGTAATACAACAAATTCTATGTGCATTCTATAGTCCTAGTAAACATGTCCAAATGTCAACACATGTATGTAATGTCAATACATGTACATGTTGATATGTCAACACATGTATGTATATTTGTTGTCTTTTTACTAGGACTAATGTCTCCCTTTTTTATGAATTTGTTTAACCACTTTACCACCGGAGGATTTTGCTGTCTTACGTCCAGGCCACTTTTTGCGATTCGGCGCTGTGCAACTTTAACTGACAATATCGCGGTCGTGCGACGCCGTACCCAAACGAAATTTACGTCTTTTTTTTCCCCACAAACAGAGCTTTTTTTTGGTGGTATTTGATCACCTGTGCGATTTTTACTTTTTGCGCTATAAACAAAAAAAATTAACAATATTTTTCACATTTTTTTATATGAAATTCCTCCCAAAAATATGTAAAAATCTAATTTTTTTTAATTTTTGGCCAATTTGTTTTCTGCTACCTATGTTTGGTAAAAAAAATCACAATAAGCGTATTTTGATTGGTTTGCGCAAAAGTTATTGCGTTTACTAACTAAGGGAAAGATTTCTGTAATTTTTGGTGTTTTTTTTTAACGAGTAATGGCGGCGATCTGCGATTTTTTTTGCAGGACTGCGACATTGCGGCGGACAGATCGGACCCTTGACTGACATTTTTGACACTTTTGGGGGTACCAGTGACATTACTGCAGTAATCAGTGCTATATATATTGTATGTAGGAGCAAAGTATGGCGCTCACTGATCCTTCAATAAAACTCTGCTCACCCGGCGCCAAAAAAAAATTACTTCTGAGCACTAAATAAGATAAGCTGCTGCTATAAATTCAGACATGTATATAGGTGGATGAATATAGCAATAAAGAGAAGTCCATGCGTGCAGTCCCAGGATATGAGGAGATGATGTAAACGGGTGTATCCTTGCAGACACCCCAAAGCCTTCACCACACCGCTGTGCACACCCTTAAGTGGGGACACTTACCAGAACTAGTCTGAAAAAAAGCCAAATGTAACCAGTGGGAATGCCTTAATCGAGTGAGGAGAAATTGTACCACCGATGCCGATTACCTCGCACAGGCCCAGGTCGTTCGCCAGCGCTTTCTTGAGAAGGGTTACGATGGAGAAGGCTTGGACAGGGAGGTTTCGGAGGTGGCAACAATTTCACAACAATCTTGTCTAACTGGACGGGTGAACACTCCATCTAACCAACATGAATGGAGCTTTCTAACCCAATTTAACTCTCAGTACAAGGAGATTGAGGAGATCATTAGGAAGCATTGGGGTGTGTTATGCCTTGATAAGATCTTAGGTAGTCATTTACCAGCTAGGCCATCTTTTATATACAGAAAGGCCCCCACTTTTGGGGATCAGATTGTACGGAAAGTGTTAGATCCACCTGAACAGCCCACAATGTTTTGGGATAATAGGACAGGATTTTATGCCTGTCGAAGGTGTAAAACGTGCAAACAAGTACATACTCACCTAAGAGGTTTTACTTCCTTTCATTCATCCGCTAATGGGGAAACCTTCGACATCAAGGATCTAATTACCTGCCACACGACTCACGTAGTGTATGGTATGGAATGTCCTTGTGGGTTACTTTACATTGGTAGGACAAAAAGAACCATAGCAATTAGGATATCAGAGCATGTTGCCAATATCCGAAAAGGGTTCAAGGACCACAATGTTTCACTTCATTTTAGGGATTATCACAACCGGGATCCCACCCAATTGAAATTTTGGGGTATTGAAAAAGTGGATCCTGTATGGAGGGGGTCCAACAGGGTTAGGGAATTATCTAAACGTGAGACTTTTTGGATATTCCAGACCAACTCTTTACACCCGAACGGACTTAACATAGACCTCGACATAAATTGTTTCCTGAGTAATTATTAATCAGTGTATTAATTAATTTGGTAAAAGTTTATAAGAACATTTTATGAATTTTAACAACTAGATTATGTATGTGGTAATTTTATTATATGCATTTATGTGTGTTGACACAATTATGAGAGATAAAAGCATGGCTATTTTATGAAATCCCTCATATTTATATTTTATATTTTATGCAGCATTCATTTGCGTTGTTCCTTATCTGCTTTATATAGTTTATTTATTAATTTTATCTTAAAAAATTCTTAGTTGAATATAGGTATCTGATTTATTAATTAGACCTATTGCAAAGTTTTTAACAAAAAACCTGAGTGTTATTTCTAATGTAACTCTTTAAAGATTTGATTTACTGTATCGTTATATTATATTATGTATATGATGCACTTTATATAAGTATAGCCGCATGTCAGCATTGGGTCTGATGTAGTACTGCCTATTGACATTGGGTTTTGTACAGGCTATATGATCAGCCGATGATCCGGATCTGGATCGTACGATGTGTGGGCTTCCACATTTCTGGTCCCGAACGGTGAAGGCTATGATGCCGTGTGAGGGCGGAAGTGCGGCATACATGATGGGCTGCGAGGAAGAGGGCGGAAGTGGGACGGTCTTCACTCTACCACATGATCGGCTTATTGCCGTCTCCGCCTCTTTGCAGCCAGGTAAATAGAAGTGATTGGGAAGCGTCACCGCGCCCTCGGTGGAAGTCACTTGATGACGAAACGCGTCAGAGCGTGGTGACGCAATCACGCAACAAGCCGTGGTGACACGCGATCCCCCGAGGTTTACGGCCAGGTACCGGGCTGTACACGTTCAGGACGGGAGAGAGCGGTAGGAACCAACAGGCTTATTTGCTGACATGTTTACAAAGATTTGTTTTGTGTAAGTGCAATGTTTGAAGGGTAAATTTTGGGAATAAAGGCACACGTGTTTTAGCTGGACTACGCTATGTTGCTCTTTCATTTCCCATATATATACCTTCTATGCTGATGAGGGGATTGTACATGCGGTATCCTTTGGTGGTCCTTGTCGGAGTTACAACGCAGAGGAGTAAGACGATTAAGGCATTCCCACTGGTTACATTTGGCTTTTTTTCAGACTAGTTCTGGTAAGTGTCCCCACTTAAGGGTGTGCACAGCGGTGTGGTGAAGGCTTTGGGGTGTCTGCAAGGATACACCCGTTTACATCATCTCCTCATATCCTGGGACTGCACGCATGGACTTCTCTTTATTGCTATATTCATCCTCATATTTAGAGATTCATGTTTATTTCATGGACTTTAGCGCTGCTAGTGCGTGAATGATTCTATAGCGTTTTGTTTTTTGAATCTTGATGCACCTATATACAGTGCTATATATATGCACTGTTACTGTAAAAATGACACTGGCAGGGAAGGGGTTAATTTTATTGGAGAGGGAGGGGTTAATGTATGCCTGGTGCTTACTGACGTGTGGGGGGGGAGGTGACTGAGTGAGTCAGGGACAGATCGGATGTCCAGCTATGCTGAACACTCCGATCTGTCACTCCCTGTCACTTAGGAGATCCGCCTGCTCTGTTTACACAGGCGGGCGGATCTCCAAACTAGATTCCCCGACGATCGGGGAAGAGCGGCAGCGATCGCCGCCGCTCCTCCCCTGGCCCGACTCCCGCTGTGAATGAAAACAGCGGGAGCGCGCCTCCGGCGGTGCGCGAGCTCCGCCTACAGGGGGAGGAGTCCAGCGACGTAGGTCTACGTCGCTGGACGATAACGAGCCACTGTGCCGCAGTAGAGGCACAGTGAGCGGTCGGCAAGTGGTTAATAATACTTTTAATACATTTTCATACATTAGTCCGCCTTCAAAGTCCATGCAGGTTTTTTTTTTATTTTTTGTAGCACCATGTGCACATAGAATTTGTTATATTCAGCATCATGGGCAACTCCCTAGTAATATATTGCATTCAGCAACATAAACAGCTTCTTAGCAATATTTAGAAAAATGAGTGAAGACTCTGCGCTGTCAATGCGTATACCAAAAAATGCATAACATTTTGTGAAATAATTTCGGTAAGGGTTGCTGCCAACACTCAAACGCCTATCCTTAGCGACTTAATGGATAAAAAATAAATGAGTAAGTGTTGTACTCCTTCAGCCGATTAGTACAATAAAACTTTTGAAAGACGTTCCAAAAGTTTTATTGTACTAATCGGCTGAGGGAGCGCAACACATACTTATTTTTTATTCTCAGCAATATTCATCAAAATGGACAGCTCCTTGGTAAAATTCAGCACCATGGGCAGCTCCCTAATAATATGTTGTGTTCAGTACCACTGACAGCTGCTTAGTAATATTTAATGCTGTGGACAGAGCTCTGGTAATATTCAGCACCACGAACAGCTCCTTGGTAGTATTCAGCACCATGAACAGCTCCTTGGTAGTATTCATCATAATGGACATCTCCTTGGTAATATTTAGCATCATAGACAGCTCCTTGGAAGTATTTGTCATAATGGACAGCTCCTTAGTAATATTTAGCATAATAGACAGTCAGATGGTGGCATTCAGCATCATAAACAGCTCCTTGGTGGCATTCAGCATCATGAATAGCTTCTTGGTAATATTCAGCATCATAAACAGCTCCTTGGTGGTATTCAGCATCATAGACAGCTCCATGGTGGTATTCATCATAATGGACAGCTCCTTGGTAATATTTAGCATCATAGACAGTAACATGGTGGCATTCAGCATTATATACAGCTCATTGGTATTATTCAGCATCATAGACAGCTCCTTGATGGTATTCAGCATCATAGACAGCTCCATGGTGGTATTCAGCATCATAGACAGCTCCTTGGTAATATTCAGCATAGGCAGCTCCTGGGTGTTATTAAGCACCATGGACAACTTCTTAATAATCAACACTTTGGACAGTGTCCCAATAATATTCATAACCATGAACAAAGCCTTGGTAATATTCAGCACCATGGGCAGAGTCATGACAATGTTTAGCACCAGGACAGTGGCTCAGTAATATTCAGCACCATGGATAGAGCCTTGGTAATATTCGGCACCTGGGCAGCACTTCACTAATAGTTACCAGCTGGACAGTGGCATAGCAATATTCAACACCTGGATGGTGCCTCCGTAATATTCAGCACCTTGATGGTGCCTCAGTAAGACTCAGCACCTTGATGGCGCCTCAGTAATATCCAGCACCTGGGTGGCGCCTCAGTAATATCTAGCACCTGAATGGCACCTCGGTTATATTCAGCACCTGGATGGTGCCTCAGTAATATCCAGCACCTGGATAGTGCCTCAGTAATATTCAGCACCTGGTTGGTGCCTCAGTAATATCCAGCACCTGGATGGCACCTCAATTATATTCAGCACCTTGATAGTGTCTCAGTTATATTCAGCACATGGTTTGCGCCTCAGTGATTTTCAGTATCCTGGACAGTTCCCTTAAAAAGAATTTCCAGCGATTACACTTTTTCGCCTACTAACAAGACATTTACAGTCGATACAGTTGGAAGATGTTCCTTTTGACCTTTCCTCCTAATTATATTCTCTCTCCGGTATAATATAAGTCAGGGTTATGCTCTGGATTCCCAGACAAGTCAAATTCAACATGCGTTTTCCTTCACCTTAAGAATCTTTTCACCTCCGATACCGTGTTGCTTCTTAATAGATTTACATGCTGTTCAGGCACTTACTACTCTGCCGCATTTACAGAAAACCCCCTCTATGTTTTACAGTGCCCACATTTTACATTATTTCAGTGTATTTACACCCTAACAATGAACGTATCTGATTTCCTCCCATTTCAAATTCCCCAAAGTGACTATAAAGTCTCTTTTTTTTCAATAAAAATTACAAACATGTTATACTTCCCTCCTCTGTGCAGTTGGTTTTGCACAGAGCAGCCTGGATCCTCCTCTTCCCCGGTCCCTCTTTGGCGCTCCTGGCCCCTCCCTCCCTTTGAGTGCCTCCACAGTAAGCAGCTTGCTATGGGGGCACCAGCTCCATGTATCCATTCAGACACGGAGATGCAAGTCGGGCCCGCCCCCTCTCTCTCCTCATTAGCTAACTGACTTTAAATGACAGCAGCAGGAACCAATGGCGATTCGTTAGTGTTACAAGGTCTCAGGTGTAAATGGGGAGCAGGTGTGTTAAATTTGGCGTTATCGCTCTAGCTTTCTCATACTGGTCACTGGAAGTTCAACATGGCACTTCATGACAAAGAAGTCTCTGGGGATCTGAACAAAAGAATTGTTGCTCTACAGAAATATGGCCTAGACTATAATAAGATTGCCAAGACCCTGAAACTGAGCTGTAGCACAGTGGCCAAGGCCATACAGCAGTTTAACAGGACAGGTTCCACTCAGAACAGGCCTCTCCATGGTCGACCAATGAAGTTGAGTGCACACACTCAGTGTTATATCCAGAGGTTGTCTTTGGGAAATAGACATCTGAGTGCTGCCAGCATTGCTGCAGAGGTTGAATGGGTGGGGGGTCAGCCTGTCAGTACTCAGACCACAGGCCGCACACTGCATCAAATTGGTCTGCATGGCTGTCATCCCAGAAGGAAGCCTCTTCTAAAGATGATGCACAAGAAAGCCCGCAAACAGTTTGCTGAAGGCAAGCAGACTAAGTATATGGATTACTGGAACCATGTCCTGTGGTCTGAGGAGACCAAGATAAACTTTTTGGTTCAGATGGAGTCAAGCGTACATGTGGTGGCAACCAGGTGATGAGTACAAGGACAAATGTGTCTTGCTTGCAGTCACGCATGGTTGTGGGAGTGTCATGGTCTGAGGCTGCATGAGTGCTGCCAGCATTGGGGAGCTCCAGTTCATTGAGGAAACCATGAATGCCAACATGTACTGTGACATACTGAAGCAGAGCATGATCGCCTCCCTTCAGAGACTGGGCCGCAGGGCAGTATTCCAACTTGATAATGACCCCAAATACACCTCCAAGACGACCACTGCCTTGCTAAAGAAGCTGAGGGTAAAGGTGATGGACTGACATAGCATGTCTCCAAACCTAAACCCTATTGAGCATCTGTGGGGCATCCTCAAACGGAAGGTGGAGGAGCAAAAGGTCTCTAACATCCACCAGCTCTGTGATATTGTCATGGGGGAGTGGAAGAGGACTCCAGTGGCTACCTGTGAAGCTCTGGTGAACTCCATGCCCAAGAGGGTTAAGGCAGTGCCGGGAAATTTTGGTGGCCACACAAAATATTGACACTTTGGGCCCAATTTGGACATTTTAACTTAGGGGTGTCCTCACTTTTGTTGCCAGCGGTTTAGACATTAATGGCTGTGTGTTGAGTTATTTTGAGGGGACAGTAAATTTACACTGTTATACAAGCTGTACACTCACTACTTTACATTGTAGCAAAGTGTCATTTCTTCAGTGTTGTCACATGAAAAGATAGAATAAAATATTTACAGAAATGTGAGGGGTGTACTTACTTCTGTGAGATACTGTATATTATATTATAACTTTACTTATATGCACAATGTGAGTGTATTACCATTATTCTCTTAATAAATATTATCAGTCAAAACGTTATTGCACTATGAGAGGCTATTTTATTTTTTGCATTATAACGGCTTGACCGGGATGTGTCGGAGGGAGAGGTTGAGACTTCATGAGATCCCCAGCTGACCGGAGTATTGTTATTGAGCGTGTTTGCCTCATCCACGAGAGTGGGAGGCATACCGTACTGGTGAGTGAACTCACGATTGGGTGTCTGCATACACACTGGTGGTGGACTTGAAGGTGTTCTTTTCCAATACTTGGATATAAGGGGTCTTCAGCTTATATGTTTGGACTTTTTATCCTGTGTATGCATTCTAGGGACATTTTATCTAATTCATGTTCATATTAACTAAATTGGACAGTTTTATGCTTTTTATGTTCTATATGATTCAATAGTGCCCAAATTTGATTTATTGGGTCCATATCAGATATTGCGCTACTAAATTCTTTTAGATACAAGGCTGTATATTTATAAGAATTCTTCTATATATATATATATAGCCCATTGTGCCGATTCATGTGAGTGCAATTCTACTTTGAATGTGAATCAATTAAAGGATAATAACAGTGTACACTTAGATGCCTCATTATCTTTATTCACATATCATGTCCATGGGATGGTGAGAGATCGATTCAGGAAGTGGCATTCCCTATACTGGTCTTATTGAGGATTCAATGATGGTTTAATGCTTCAGTGAGGTGAGAGGCCATCTGGTGGCTAAACGGTGGTGGTGTCACTTGCACTTTTATATGAAACATCTATCAAGCACCTTATTGAATTTTAATCCATGGTTATATTTATATTTTAGTGGACTCTTATGCACTTTACTTTGAATGCACTTTATGGACATTATATATTGCACTTAAGAGGAATATATATTGCACTTTAAGCGAGTTTATTGATTTATATGATGCACATTGTCACTTTATTTGATTTTATATAGTGCTGTATACATATTTGTTTATAGTTCATTTCTCCCGTTAGTGAAGGAGGTTTTATATAGATGCTGTATTTTTTTTTTTTATGTGTCCCAAATTATTGGGTCTTAACACTACACCACTTTATATTTAATTGTGCTGATTTACCTTTTTGCACAGTAATTGCAAAGTAGCAGCAGCTTTTTTATCTGGTTTGTTTTTGTGTGCGTGGATATATTTGTGAGTTGTAACCATACACCTTGTAAATATATATTTTACAGAAGGCAGTAACTGTGGGGGATGGAGAAAATGGAAGTAGAGTTGTTAGTTGTGGGTAGGATAGGCTTCTCTGAAGAGGAGGGTTTTCAGGGATTATCTAAAAGCTAATAGAGTAGGAGATAATCGGACAGATTGGGGTAAGGAGTTCCGTAGGATTGGAGAGGCTCTGGAAAAGCCCTGGAGGCGAGCATGGTAGGAGGTGACGAGGGAGCAAGAGGCTTTGAGAGGAATGAAGAGAGCGATTAGGTTGGTATTTTGAGACTAGGCTAGTGATGTAGCTGGGGGCTAAGTTGTGGATGGCTTTGTAAGTTATTGTTAGTATTTTGATTTTAATTTGTCAGGTGAGCGGAAAGCAGTGGAGGGCTTGACAGAGAGGAGCAGCGGACACTGATCGATTGGTAAGGTGGATGAGTCTGGCAGCAGCATTCATAATGGATGGAAGGGGGGGGGGGGGTAGCCTATGTAGAGGTAAGCCAATGAGAAGGGGATTGCAGTAGTTGAGGCAAGAGATGACCAGGAAGTGAACTAGGAGCTTTGTTGTGTCATTGGTTAGAAAGGGGCGTATTTTGGAGATGTTGCCGAGGTTGAGACGGCAAGATTTGGACAGTGATTGGATGTGGGGCTTGAAGGAGAGTTCAGGGTGCAGGACTACACCTAGGACCTTCGCATGCGGGGATGGGCTGATAGTTGTGCCATTGATTTTGACAGAGAGATCAGGAGAAGGGGCACGTGGTGGAGGAAAAATTATAACTTTGGTATTGGAGAGATTGAGTTTGAGGTAAACTGCAACATATTACATTTTTTTTTATAAGTTTAGATAGAGAAGTCCCGCTCTACTAAATTAATCTGACTGCCAGTCTGGGGGTAATGGTTTTAGTTCATAGTCAGGAACTGTTGATTTGTACCCAGCAGTGGCAGCTGGTGCTCGGTAATTCAGGGGGGCGTCAAGCCAATACACCACCACCCCCCTCCCCTTCCCCTGTTGGATGGAAGAACGGTTGGTCGGCCGGCAGGCAGGCAAAAGATCACACTATACCCCCCCCCCCCCCTGAACAGCTTGCCTCCTTACCTCCTCCTTCCTCCTGTCCGAGCCGGGGGAGTGCTGGATGGCTGAGCCGCTGTGCTTCTCCTCCGGCCATGTGTCTCCTCCTTCTTCCTGGCCAGTGGCCAGTAAGGTTGCTTCTCCTTTTGGCCAATCGGGAATGGGTCTCACAACCCTCTTCCTGATTGGCTGGGAGGAGAATTAGTGTGTTAATAGCGAATATTCATTTGCTATTGCCATACAACTGGGTGGGCTCAGGACGCAGTGCTCTGCACCCCAAGCCCACCATTTTTTGAAGCCTATTAGAGCCTCTGGCTCTGAACACGTGCTTCAAAAAAAAATAAAAATCCTCCATTGGAATCCATGCGTCCGGCGCCCTGCATGTAGATTAGGGGGCCAGATGCATGGATAGGGGGGGAAGGCGCCCTAATGGAAGGGCCATCACTGGTACCCAGAGTTATTTTAGTAGTCCTTACTTCTTTGTACATATAGACCAGTAACTGTTTTCCATAGGGATGCCTTCTGTTCTAAAGGAAAGCCATTGTGTGCTGGCATTGTCATGTTGTGCTGTTATTGTAATATCTTGTGTGTGTAATCTATGATGTGACTTTCACATGTCTACATGATTTATGTTCTTTATTTTATGACTGATATGGACAGATCTGACAGTTTTTTGCTTTGGGGTCTCCCATGGTGTTTCCCATGGTGTCTGCCTTTGTATAAAGCAGTTATAAATAATAATAAAAGAAATGCAGCTGTCAGTGGCACACCTAAAGCAGTATAGATTATTGCATTTAGGATTCAGCAATTAGAAGCAGTATCACACAAAGAGCTTCTTTTAAATAAACATTTGGGACCCATTTACAGCAGATGTAGTAGGATGCATTTTTGACTGCACTCCAACTGCAGTCCAAACTCCAGGTTATCCTATGAACGTACAGTAGATTACACAATTTCAGTGCAAAAAAAGTGCAGCAAGCTGCACTACAAATGCACAGAAATGGGTGCAACTTACTTTAACGGACAATTACGCGGTCGTGCGACGCTGTACCCAAATAAGTCACTTTAGGGTAATTAACCAGTTCTGGACCGGAAGGATTTGCCCCCTTAATGACAAGGCCTATTTTTTTGGATTTGGCACTGCGTTACTTTAACGGACAATTGCACGGCCGTGCGACGCTGTACCCAAATAAAATTGATGTACTTTTTTTCCCACAAATAGAGCTTTCTTTTGGTGGTATTTGATCACCTGTGCGATTTTTATTTTTTGCGCTATAAACAAAAAAAAGCAACAATTTTGAAAAAAAAAATATTTTTCACATTCTGCTATATGACATTCTCAAAAAAAAAAAAATCTATTTTTTTTTTACATTTTAGGCCAATTTTTTTTCTGCTACATATTTTTGATAAAAAAAAAAAAATCGCAATAAGTGTATTTTGATTGGTTTGCGCAAAAGTTATCACATCTACAAACTAGGGGAAAGATTTATGTAATTTTTATTGTTTTTTTTTACTAGTAATGGCGGCGGTCTGCGATTTTTAGCGGGACTGTGACATTGCGGTGGACAGATCAGACCCCTAACTGACATTTTGACACTTTTGGGGGTACCAGTGACATTACTACAGTAATCAGTGCTAAAAATATGCACTGTTACTGTAATAATGACACTGGCAGGGAAGGGGTTAATACTGGGGGTGATCAAAGGGGTTAAATGTGTACCTAATGTGCTTACTCACTGTGTGTGTGTGGGGGGGGGGGAGGGTTCTGTGACAAGCACAGAGAGATCGGGGTTGTAGCTTAGCTGAAACTGCTGACGATCTCTCTCTGCCTGTGTGAGAGAAGATCCGCCTGCTTTGTTTACATAAGCAGGCGGGTCTTCTCTCCGTTTTTCCGATGATCGCGGGAGGAAGTCGGCAATCGCGCGCCGCCGGAATCACAGGCACTCCAGTCATGTAGTCACATACTACGTGACTGGAAGCAGCCGAGCCGCGCTGCCCTAGTACAAAGCCGGCGTGCAGTCGGCAAGTGGTTAAAGAGGTTGCAAAGTTTGGAAAAATTAACGGCAGATGCATGCGAATGCACATAATAAATGTGTCAAATGCAGGTCACTGTGCATGCAAAAAACATACAGTAACTCACAGTTTCAGGTGTGATTGGGCCCTTGGGATACAAGCATAGGTTGGTGTTAGAGAACATGGGTTTTAAAAATTTGTTTCCATTTCAGACTCTCTCTCTAATTGAATTTTTAAGGGAAGGAGTTCCTGCCCTAATTCATTGTGTTGTATATGTAAATTAATCATGAGCCATTGAGCTCTGTAAACAAAAACACAAACAATATACCAAGGCACGGTCAATAGTGACTGAATTCCAATATTCCTGCTGCTGTAGAAATCCACTTGAGGGTAGAAGAAGTCAAAAGGTAACAGACAAAACACAGTGCAAGTGCTGATGTCTTTATAAGCGACCTGACTGTGAGCGCCAATTATAGAATAATCCCAATGGCGCACATAATGCACAGCTACATGCTAGAGCTGCATGATTCTTTTTTTTTGCTTAGAGTAAAGATCACGATTCTCTCGCAATTCTCGGCATAACATCATCTTTTACATTATACAAAAAAATTGGGCTAACTTTACTGTTTATTTATTTTTTTAAAATTCATTGAAATGTGTTTTTTCCCAAAAAAAATTGCTTTTGAAAGACCGTTGCGCAAATACAGTGTGACATAAAATATTGCATTGCCATTTTATCCTGTAGGGTCCCTGATAAAAAAAAAATATATATATACATATATATATATATATATATACAGTGGGTACGGAAAGTATTCAGACCCCCTTAAATTTTTCACTCTTTGTTATATTGCAGCCATTTGCTAAAATCATTTAAGTTCATTCTTCTTCCTCATGAATGTACACATAGCACCCCATACTGACAGAAAAACACAGAATTGTTGACATTGTTGCAGATTTATTAAAAAAGAAAAACTGAAATATCACATGGTCCTAAGTATTCAGACCCTTTGCTCAGTATTTAGTAGAAGCCCCCTTTTGATCTAATACAGCCAGGAGTCTTTTTGGGAAAGATGCAACAAGTCTTTCACACCTGGATTTGGGGATCCTCTGCCATTCCTCCTTGCAGATCCTCTCCAGTTCTGTCAGGTTGGATGGTAAACGTTGGTGGACAGCCATTTTTTAGGTCTCTCCAGAGATGCTCAATTGGGTTTAAGTCAGGGCTCTGGCTGGGCCATTCAAGAACAGTCACAGATTATTTGTGAAGCCACTCCTTCGTTATTTTAGCTGTGTGCTTAGGGTCATTGTCTTGTTGGAAGGTAAACCTTCGGCCCAGTCTGAGGTCCAGAGCACTCTGGAGAAGGTTTTTGTCCAGGATATCCCTGTACTTGGCCGCATTCATCTTTCCCTCTATTGCAACCAGTCGTCCTGTCCCTGCAGCTGAAAAACACCCCCACAGCATGATGCTGCCACCACCATGCTTCACTGTTGGGACTGTATTGGACAGGTGATGAGCAGTGCCTGGTTTTCTCCACACATACCGCTTAGAATTAAGGCCAAAAAGTTCTATTTTGGTCTCATCAGACCAGAGAATCTTATTTCTCACCATCTTGGAGTCCGTCAGGTGTTTTTTAGCAAACTCCATGCGGGCTTTCATGTGTCTTACACTGAGGAGAGGCTTCCGTCGGGCCACTCTGCCATAAAGCCCCGACTGGTGGAGGGCTGCAGTGATGGTTGACTTTCTACAACTTTCTCCCATCTCCTGACTGCATCTCTGGAGCTCAGCCACAGTGATCTTTGGGTTCTTCTTTACCTCTCTCACCAAGGCTCTTCTCCCCCGATAGCTCAGTTTGGCCGGAAGGCCAGCTCTAGGAAGGGTTCTGGTCGTCCCAAACGTCTTCCATTTGAGGATTATGGAGGCCACTGTGCTCTTAAGAACCTTAAGTGCAGCAGAAATCTTTTTGTAACCTTGGCCAGATCTGTGCCTTGCCACAATTCTGTCTCTGAGCTCTTCAGGCAGTTCCTTTGACCTCATGATTCTCATTTGCTCTGACATGCATTGTGATCTGGAAGGTCTTATATAGACAGGTGTGTGGCTTTCCTAATCAAGTCCAATCAGTATAATCAAACACAGCGGGACCCAAATGAAGGTGATGAACCATCTCAAGGATGATCAGAAGAAATGGAAAGCACCTGAGTTAAATATATGAGTGTCACAGCAAAGGGTCTGAATACTTAGGACCATGTGATATTTCAGTTTTTCTTTTTTAATAAATCTGCAACAATGTCAACAATTCTGTGTTTTTCTGTCAGTATGGGGTGCTATGTGTACATTCATGAGGAAGAAGAATGAACTTAAAAGATTTTAGCAAATGGCTGCAATATAACAAAGAGTGAAAAATTTAAGGGGGTCTGAATACTTTCCGTACCCACTGTATATATATATATATATATATATATATATATATATATATATATATATATATATATAATATATAATTATAATATATATATATATATTTATTAGAATAATTATAATATATAATATACTGTATATTATATATATATATATATATATATATATATATATGTGTGTATATATATCTCTGTCTATCTATCTATCTATCTACATACAGTATATATATATATATATATATATATATATAGATATATATATATATAGATATAGATATAGATATATAGATATATATATATAATGTTTGGGGGTTCCAAGTATTTTCTAGCAAAAAATACTGATTTTAACTTGACAACAACAAATGTCAGAGAAAGGCCTGGTCTTTAAGTGGTTAAACTGCCCTCATTTACAGAAGAAAGTTCATCCCTTTGATGTAAAAGAACCAAATGATACAATGTTTCATTTTTACTCAGTGCTGAGCAATGTTGTGATAAATTTTGCTGCCTTTTTTTTTTTTTTTTTTTGACCGCTGTCAGCTGTGAGCAGTGAATGGCTCTGCACTGATTTGTGGAAATGCCAGATTAAGATCCTGAGGGGAGGTTGAATCGAGATTGCAATTTTTTTCTGCTACATACCCAAGTAATAGACGCACTTGTGGGGGTGTTGAATTAATGAGCTCAGATGCCAATCTCATATGAAATCCAATGGAGACTTTTGGGGTTTTAAAAAGTTGTTTCCTTTTCAGACTCTCTCTCTCCAAATTAATTTATAAGAGAAGGAGTTACACAATTTCATTGTGCTGTACTGTCTGTGTAAATTATTCACGAGCTATTGAGCTCTGTAAACAACAGGCTTTTTTCGCCAAAGCAGTAAAGGTTTCCATGGTAAACATGTCACATGGAGTCTTACTGGAAAACATACTTTTTAGTCTAATATTAAATAGTAATAAAAAAAAAAACACAAAGACATTATACATTCATTTAGGTTAGGATGATCTCCAGCTGTATGTTTTGCATATGGATGGAGCTGAGAATTTGGACCCCTCAGACTACCCAACTGTGTTTACAGAGAAGATGAGTTTTTAGAGGTTGTACTGATGTGGATTGCAGGGAATTGCAGACCAGAGCAACTTGCTGCATACGGAGGTGATAGGTTGAGATATTATGAAAATAAGATGTCATCTCCCCCATGTCTATTGAAATGGTGGATTTTTAAATTTGATTGGGAATTAAACTTTACACTTTGGGGTTGATTTACTAAAACTGGTAGACTCAGAATCTGGTGCAGCTGTACATGGCAGCCAATCAACTTCCGATTTTACCTTGTTCAACTAAGCTTTGACAATAAAACCTGGAAGCTGATTGGTTTCTATGCAGATCTGCACCAGATTTTGCACTCTCCAGTTTTAGTAAATATCCCCCTATGTCTATTGGGCTGAATTGATCAGCATTAAAAAAAAAAAAAAAAAAGGTTCACCATAAGGGCACACATCACACTGACCCTTCACAGCACACACCACCCCCCTTACCCCCCCCCCTTGGGTTAAATGTTCCTCTGCCTGACTCATGATGGCCTCGTTCTCCTCGTGCAACTTGTCCCTTTAAAGCTGCTTCCCTTCCCCTCCCATCATGTACAATGCAGGACCAGCAGTTTTGCATTGTATCCATTGTATCAGAGAACCGAAAAGGGACCGCCCACATCCTGGGAACAGCAGACAGTGAAGGAAAATGCTGACTGCTAAAGGAGTGAGGAATAGGGTAAGTAATTGCATGTATTCCTTTTCCCCCTGGGCAACAAATTAGCATTTAACACATGTGGGGTACTGGGAGTTGGACCCAACTGCAGAGGTAAATTTTGATACAAAAAACGGTCACTTCCCCCACCTATGACTGGTCTTAACAGCAAGGAGCACTGGAAGGGCAAACGCATGTCAAAAAAAGCCAAGGGGTTTCCAGTCACAACTTACCAACCAGCCTGATTTTTGCCCTTCCAACAGGTCACAACTTACTAACCAGCCTGTTGGTTGCCCTTCCAACAGGTCACAACTTACCAACCAGCCTGTTGGTTGCCCTTCCAACAGGTCACAACTTACCAACCAGTCTGTTGGTTTCCCTTCCAACAGGTCAAAACTTACCAACCAGCCTGTTGGTTGCCCTTCCAACAGGTCACAACCTACTAACAAGCCTGTTGGTTGCCCTTCCAACAGGTTACAACTTACTAACCAGCCTGTTGGTTGGCCTTCCAACAGGTCTCAACTTACTAACCAGCCTGTTGGTTGCCCTTCCAACAGTTCACAAGTTACTAACCAGCCTGTTGGTTGCCCTTCCAACAGGTCACAACTTACCAACCAGCCTGTTGGTTGCCCTTCCAACAGGTCACAACTTACCAACCAGCCTGTTGGTTGCCCTTCCAACAGTTCACAACTTACCAACCAGTCTGTTGGTTTCCCTTCCAACAGGTCAAAACTTACCAACCAGCCTGTTGGTTGCCCTTCCAACAGGTCACAACCTACTAACCAGCCTGTTGGTTGCCCTTCCAACAGGTCACAACTTACTAACCAGCCTGTTGGTTGCCCTTCCAACAGGTCACAACTTACTAACCAGCCTGTTGTTGGTTGCCCTTCCAAGAGGTCACAACTTACCAACCAGCCTGTTGGTTGTCTTTCCAAGAGGTCACAACTTACTAACCAGCCTGCAACCAACCAAATTAACCTGTCTAACAGTATGCGATAAAAACAAGGCTTTAGTTGCACACATTTGCAAACACATGCGTAAGCTGCAGGCCATGGCAAGGCACCCTGATATCTGCATCTGCAGACCCTAACTCTACCTTTAAAGAGTCTCCACAGTGGGAGCTCATGTATTCTAATGGATAGAGGGAGGACAGGTGACTGGAGGGAGCCCACCTCTCCTTAAAGGTGCAGGGTCACACTGAACACCCAGCACATTGCAAAATGGCAGCAAAGGTGTCAGTGCGTTGCCTGACCAATATAAACAACAATACAAAAAATGGTCACTTTCCTCACCTATAACTGGTCTTAACAGCAAGGAGCACTGGAAGGGCAAACGCATCTCAAAAAAAGTCACCTGTCCTCCATCTTTCATTTAGAATACATGTGCTCCCACTGTGGAGACTCTTTAATGGTAGAGTAAGGATCTGCAGATATCAGGGTGCCTTGCCGTGGCAAATGTGCGCTACTAACAGGGGCTGACTGGCAACTTTCAGCCTAGGGGGCAAGTACAAACCAGAAGCCCAAGGTGCAGTGACTCGGCCCCTCCCACTCTCTCTCTTCCTAGCCTCCTCCTGACCCCCATTCCAGGCTGAAGCTCCGGTCCAGGTACTCTCTACTCACCGGCCGAATCTGGTTTCCCGACCTGGCCAACAAGGGGAGCTGGGACATCTCGGTTGGGGCTGGCTGGGAGAGAAGAGTCTCCAGTGGGGCAAAGAACCGGCCTCTGCTTAGACACAGCTTACACCATCCATGCTTAGGGGATGGGGGGATATGGGTTTAGGTCTGCACTCTGTCCTTGTCTTTATCCCGCACTCTTCACCAGGAATCCTTTAGGCATGTCTATGGAAGAAGAGGTGCAGCCTTTTTATGGGGCATCAGAGTGGTCCGGGAGAAGAGGGGGGGGGGGGCAGTTGCCCCCCTGCCCCCTGGCCCAGTCTCCTCCCCTGGCTACTAAACCCCTGTTTTTAACGCATACTGTTAGACAGGTTAATTCGGTTGGTCGCAGGCTGGTTGGTAAGTTGTGACTGGAAACCCCTTGGCTTTTTTTTGACATGCAGAGGTAAATTTAACAGCAGCTCAGATTTGGGTTTTAAAGTAGTGGAGGTGGAGGTCCAGCTAATCGTATCATCACTTCTAGAGATTGTTTGAAAGGAAATGTGGAGAACACATAACCGCTGAAACAAACAACAGATGGCTGGGATTGCATCTCTCTGTAATATCTGGCAAATGTGATGGGAATTTATGTCTTCACCCATGAGCCGAGCCAAAGAGTCTCTGGACAAGCACAGAATGGAGAGCCGTTATTTGTCGTCTAAGAGAACACAATCGGAGCAGATGGTATTGGTAGATAATATCCATACAACAAGCAACAGTTTCCTTTCCAGACCAAACCCTACTAAAGTTTTAGTCATCACTGCCATAACATATTATATCCACCAACACGCTGGCCAAAGGGCTCTCTGACCTTATTGCTTTTTATCTTCTCACCATTATCACTGTAGAATCTGAATACTTCAGCATCTTAATTACGTAAACCACCAGTTTATCCCAGTTACATATTGGAACCGTTTCCACCATAGGGGTCGCTGTGGTCGTCTCCCACCCTGCACAGCCAGGCACACAGATTTTTCCATTACTTCAAAGTCAAGAAACAGTCTTTGCAGATGTGTTTGTTTTTTTATTATTATTAGGGGATTTGAACTTGGATAGGGAAAGGATGATATGGGATGCCCATTTGATCAGCAGAACATGTGAGGGACTAGAACCAGAACGCAGGGGAACGCAGTTCTGGCACCTCCAGCACTGAATGCATGTAATGGCTGTTGGAGATACAACAGCTTTCAGCTTAGCAGAATAACTGCAGTTCACAAATAGGACACTAGATGTCACTAATGCTCAGTGATATGCTATGCATTTTCTATGATGTGTTGTAATTTCCTGTACACTGTACTGAACTTGTTGGTTATCTTTTCCTGTCTGTGTTCTTATTACAATGAGGTGACATCTTTGATTTCTGTGTTATGTTCCAATAAAGAAGCCAGTTCCTGTTTACTCCACAATGTCTGATCTGAATGGACTCCGCTGCACCCAGTGATCACACTCTGCAACAATGGCAAGGGGTTCTGGGGTGTGCTGCAGGGTCTATTGATCGAGGTCTATTGTTGCTGGCGGGGGATCTATTGTTGCTGCAGGTGGGTCTTATGTTGCTGTGGGGTCAGTTGTTGCTAGGAGGAATCTACTGTTGAGGTAGGGGTCTATTGTTGCTGGCTGTGAGGATATTTGTTGTTGCTGCCTGGGGTCTATTGTTGCTGGGGGGGGGGTATAATGTTCCAAGCGGTCCATTGTTGCTGGGGGATCTATTGTTGATGGGGGAGGGGTCTATTGTTGCTGGCTGCCGGGGATCTATTTTACTGCTTTTTTTGTTATCATTGACAAATTCCATACACATTACCTTGCACCACAAATGTTTGTGTTCTCTAAAAGGGGCAGTATTGAAAGGTAGGGTAGGGGTTGTAACCAAGGGACGGTGCTGGGAGGTGGATATGGGGCAGAGACAAGGGGTGACTCTGAAATGGGGAGTTCCTGCACCTATTCACTGAGAAAAAAAGCCCTGACTAGAACTATATATACCCCGGTATATATACACACTTTCCTCTTCTACCTCCAGCAGAATCTTGATTGCAGAACAACAACTCCCAGGACGGGCTAGCGCAAGTTTCAGATCGAGCACAGTCTTAGCTGAATCTTGAGAAAGGCCCTTTGTAGGCAGGGACCGCGGGCCCCTATAGTGTAGCAAAAAGATAGAAGTCTTTGGTGCTAGCTGTCCTATCTGCTACCAGTACCCCATCTTCAGGAACAGCCAGCCCTCCTGGCAACAGCTGCTCTTTTCTCCTGCCCATGCCTCCACAGTCCTTCTGACTGGCTCTACAACCATCCCAGACTGCTCCATCCCAGTCCTTTCAGGCGTGCCTCCCAGTCCTCTTGACTGTGTGTCACTCTCCAGTCCTCTTGCCTTCTCTTGTCTTCCTGGAGACTTGCCTGGCAGTGTTCTCCCGCTGTCCTCTCCTTGCTCCTGTGCCTCCTGGCCAAGACACCTCTGTGTGTCTTGATGAGGGTCCTGTCTGCGCCCAAGCCTAGGCCCAAGGTCACCCCCCCCAACTAGGGAGCTCCCTCAAAGGCCACCAACAGCCTAGAACTCTACCTCCAGCTTCCACCCAAACATACTCCTCCCCAGCTGGGCTGACTCTGAGTATTTGAGGGGGCCTGCCTACTGACAACTTAGGTGATTGGTCAGGGCCCTCAGAATACTCCAGGCAGCTTCACCTTAACTCCCCTCCCATTTTCTGGAAGTTTCAAACAGGTTCGAGAAGTAGGGGGGGGGGGGGTGTCCCAATGATGCTGCCTGTGAGTCTTCCAGCTCTCCCTGGATCTCTGCCCAATCAAGGAAAAGCACAGACAGGCTTGCTGCCAGCCGAGCCTGCACACTTTTACCTACACTTTTACCTACACTTCCACTATGTGGAAGCACATAATTGGTCTAAATGTCTTTGTATGGTGTAGCACCTTCACTGGAAATACCTGATGTTAGTCATTTGGAGATGTCCAAATACTTTTGGTCACATAGTAGGTGTGGAGGTCAGGTGTCCACAAACGTTTGATTATATAACATATTTTAAAGCCATTTGGTAGATTTAAACCATTGGCCACCTTTGAGCTTTGTTTTGCAGTTGATTGCGGGGTCTTTAAAAGAAAAGGAGCCAAATGTCAAGTGCCCCAAGCCACCAGAAGAAGAACTCAAAAAAACAATCATTAGTGATGGACCCCATGAGCTTACGTTCTAAAATAAATCATATCTATGGTTTCTGGTGACCTAGAAAGACAAGAAATGCTTTTTTTTTTCACAAAGAGCTGAAAAAAACTCTTTCCTCTTTCAGGATGATATATTTCTGGTTAGCCGTGTAATAACAAGACAGAAATACATTGGGTTCTCCTCTAGAAATATTGGAAACCATCTAAATCCTCAGAGTATAATTTATAGACACTTAAACTTTATCCTGGACTATTCCTTTCCCAAACTTGTTATACATTTATTTTGCTATACAGCTGGAGGCTCTCAGTAGACTCGTCATTGCCCTAGTTCCAATCTCATCATGTTCTATAAGCCCGGCAGCAATCACTGATACTTTTTGTATGCTCCAACCATGTCCTATGGTTCATTAAAAAATTTACTGCATGTTGCTTACCTGTTACAATTTTGAAACTTTGCAATTTGTTTCCTTTACAAGCTGCTTTCTGCACCATTCATAGTATGCAACCGGACATGTTCATCTCACCAAATCCATAGTTTGCTTACAGCCAGGGCCCCGGGGCTACAGGCTGCAATTACTGCTATTACCTACCTTGGCTGTCACACAATAGTGCTAAAAAATATTTCTCTATTGTACAATAGTTGGATGATTTTTACAGACAGCATACCCTAAATCTGTCAGAAACCTGAACAATTTAAATTAAGTATATAATAAAATAAAATAATTATATATATATATATATATATATATATATATATATATATATATATATATATATATATATCTATATATATATAGATATATATATATATATAGATATATATATATATATACAGTATCTCCCAAAAGTTAGTACACCCCTCACATTTTTGCAAATATTTTATCATATCTTTTCATGTGACAACACTGAAGAAATGACACTTTGCTACAATGTAAAGTAGTGAGTGTACAGCTTGTATAACAGTGTAAATTTACTGTCCCCTCAAAATAACTCAACACACAGCCATTAATGTCTAAACCGCTGGCAACAAAAGTGAGTACATCCCTAAGTGAAAATGTTTAATTTGGGCTTAAAGTGTTAATATTTTGTGTGGCCACCATTATTTTCCAGCACTGCCTTAACCCTCTTGGGCATGGAGTTCACCAGAGCTTCACAGGTTGCCACTGGAGTCCTCTTCCACTCCTCCATGATGACATCACGGAGCTGGTGGATGTTAGAGACCTTGCGCTCCTCCACCTTCCATTTGAGGATGTCCCACAGATGCTCAATAGGGTTTAGGTCTGGAGACATGCTTGGCCAGTCCATCACCTTTACCCTCAGCTTCTTTAGTAAGGCAGTGGTTGTCTTGGAGGTGTGTTTGGGGTCATTATCATGTTGGAATACTGCCCTGCGGCCCAGTCTCCGAAGGGAGGGGATCATGCTCTGCTTCAGTATGTCACAGTACATGTTGGCATTCATGGTTCCCTCAATGAACTGTAGCTCCCCAGTGCCGGCAGCACTCATGCAGCCCCAGACCATGAAACTCCCACCACCATGCTTGACTGCAGGCAACACACACTTGTCTTTGTAAAAGATAGAAAGAATTCCGCGCTTATGGACAGGGAAGGAGGCTGCAGCCGACCCCAAAATATAGTCAAAAGACTATATCTAAATATGTGGGAAAAATTAGGTAAGGTGGCGCTGCCTAATTATGGATAGTGTAACAAAGTTTGGTTTAATGGTCACAATATAAGGTGCTATAATGTTGGCTTAAATAGTAATAGCCAATCCAGAATGTGGAGTGTGCGTGTGTGAAAGAGTACAAAAACAATTTTAGGGAGTGATCTCCCCAACTAAGTGCTCCAAAGTGTGAAGTGCAATAAATAAGTAAATAAATAAATATATTAATATACCAGTGAAAAAAGGCAGTGAGAAAATGTGTGAGTGATATATTTCCTGAATAAAAATGTATCAAAATATATAAATATGATCTGATGCAATAAATCCAATAAATAAATCATTCAATCTGTGAAACAACCGATGTGCCAGTAAAAACAGATAAAGATAGTAGTAGTGGTCGCACAGTAAAAACGATAATAGTCCAATATATAGGTAAAACAGTCCCTTAGATGTTGAATAAAAAGGTGATATCCTCTGAAAAGTGACAAAACAGTCTTAAGGTGCTTATAAGGTGATCCAGGTGATCCAAAATACTAGGTGATGGGTGAGAAACACAGGTGCACCCCTCCAATTTCTCCCGCACTCACCAGAGGTATATACCCCTACAGGGGTAGTAAACCTTGATACAGTATCCTCTTATCCAGTAAATTGTGTGGGGCTCCTGGGGGGGAAAATATCCCTTTCACCTGGGTAATGGCATTATAGAATCCTTGAGTGAATCTTTTCCCTTTGAGGGTTATGGGAGAGATGTATCTATGGAGGAGGTGCCTACATAGAATCCAGTCCTGTGAGTACTAATGACTCCGGGTGGAAGGAGAGACTGTAAGAGGGACATGGCTGCATATGCTTTCACATGTGATTGGTGCGGATCATCCATGAAATGTGATTGACTGTGTAATGTTACATCACTCGGGAATGTACTGTATGTTGATGTGATGTGATTGTTATGGTATTACCTGTTACCATCAATAAGTGCAGCAAACCTATTCATGTGTGGACATTCTGTCCTTGGCAATGCTTTAAGTGGCTCAAAAGAGGTGCCGGCACTCTATTATAGCCTATAAATTTTTTCGCCCCACCCCACATCAGGGTCCCCACAGAGCACCCCCCCTGGCCTGGGCTGGGACTCCGGAGCAGGGGGACTCACTGGTGGTGACTGGTCTGGCTCTGGAGTGGGAAATATTCTTGGGGGGGGGGGCAATTGAGGGCGCAGATGTCCAAAATGAGCGTACTGGTATGCTAAGGCACACGGAGAGGTGGCAGTATGCTCAAGAGCCATATTTGGAAGTGGCGGTACTGAGTACCAGTGCATACCGGCCCACTTAAAGCACTGGTCCTTGGAATATAAAGGTCAATGGCTGGGAATATCCTGTGGAGGCCTCTGGCTTAGAATGGGGTACAATATGGTGGAGGGTTCGGCCTCAGCAAGAGGGACAGTGTCCTAGCAAAGACAGGAGTGGGGCAGGGACTTGTACTCGACACCATAATTAGCCAATAGCAAACACCTCTTACGTGGTTGTATTGCTGAGACTCAGCCTGTCAAGGTTTTTGGTTTATCACCTGTCTTCTCTTCCTGTCTCAAAATCTTCCAGTAAAGCAGTGAACAAACCCGTTTAGTTAACGTTTCATTTCATCTAAATTAATTGCAGACAAGCACTCGATTATGTTTGAAGATTTTAATCTGTTCGCAATTTTTTTTTCTTTAAAATCTTTCCAAAAAAAGAAAGCTGTGCCATAAATTGGGCCCTTGTTAGCTGGCTGTTATCCTGCTTTGAGCTCTCTGTTCATATTTAGCAGCACCTGAGGGAACGGAGAGCCTGGGGGAGATGAGGAGGTTATTTAGATCTTGAATTCTTGATAAGATGCAGAAGGAATCCGGCAGATGAAATGTTCAGAACACCCAAACACAAGGATATGAAAAGGTGTTTGCTCTCTCACGTCCTACTCTAGACATTTAAAGGGAACCTGTTGGGGGAGGAAATGAATTGTGAGATGGGCCAGATGCTTGGTACCCAAAGTGGAGTAAATGCATACAGAGGCCAAGGAATAATATTGTCACAATCCGGGGTCAGGCTCAAAGAACAGTAGCTATAGCAGCGGAGGCTCACACAGGAACCAGCAGGATAGGAACACAGGCAGGCCACCCAGGCAGATGACACAGGCTCACCTGAGGTGCGGAATCTAAGTACCAACCAGTCTTCACCAGGGCTCCTGATGGTGGAGATGGATTTTGCTGCGTGTTAGTGCCAGGTCGCGGTCCTCAGGATCGCCATATTAGGAGGTGAGCAAGCCAGGGTCCAGTAGCAGATGGGGATTAACCACTTTACCACTGCTCACTAGAGGTCTACTGCGGCAAAGTGGCTGGATAACGTCTGGCGATGTAGACCTACGTCGCCAGACATTCCCCTCTCTCAGTCACAGCGGGAGTCGGGCCAGGGGAGGAGCGGTGGCGATCGCCGCTGCTTTTCCCCAATCGTCGGGGAATAGAGTCTGGAGATCCACCCGCTTGTGTAAACAAAGCGGGCGGATCTCCTAAGTGACAGACAGGGTCAGATTGCAGGGTTCACCATAGCTGAACATGCGATCTGTCCCTGTGTCAGTCAGTCACCTCCCCCCCCCCCCCCACACGTCAGTAAGCACCAGGCATACATTAACCCCTCCCTCTCCAATAAAATTAACCCCTTTCCTGCCAGTGTCATTTTTACAGTAACAGTGCATATTTATAGCACTGATTACTGTAGTAATGTAACTGGTACCCCCAAAAGTGTCAGTCAAGGGTCCGATCTGTCCGCCGCAATGTCGCAGTCCCGCAAAAAAATTGCAGATTGCCGCCATTACTCGTTAAAAAAAAAAAAAACACCAAAAACGACAGAAATCTTTCCCTTAGTTAGTAAACGCAATACCTGTTGCACAAACCAATCAAAATACGCTTATTGCGATTTTTTTTTACCAAAAAAATGTAGCAGAAAACAAATTGGCCTAAAATGATAAAAAATTTTGATTTTTACTTTTTTTTTGGGGTGAATTTCATATAAAAAATATTATTTTTCAAAATTGTCGCTGTTTTTTTGCTTATAGCGCAAAAAGGAAAAATCGCACAGGTGATCAAATACCACCAAAAGAAAGCTCTGTTTGTGGGGAAAAAAGGACGTAAATTTCGTTTGGGTACGGCATTGCATGACTGCGCAATTGTCAGTTAAAGTTGCACAGTGCCGAATCACAAAAAGTGGCCTAGACGTAAGACAGCAAAATCCTCCGGTGGTAAAGTGGTTAAGCGGAAACATAGTCAAGGAGTAGCCAAAGGTCGGTAACGAGTAGTTGCAGGTTGGGATTAAGCAGAAGAGTAGTCAAGTAACAAGCCAAGTGTCGATATCGGATGATAGCGAATATACGGACGGCAGCAGGAGAGACAAGCGAGATATTGGCTGGTGAAGGCACAATATTCTGGCGACCAGGAAGTGCAAAGACATGGCTTAAATCAGGAAGTTCATGGGAGGAGCAAAGGTTTCAAGGTTCAAGGCATTTAAGATTCACAGCAGGATCATCCAAGGATTTGTCCAGGGAGCTGTCCAGCATTCCAGGTAGCTCAGTGAGTAGAGCCATTGCCAGACACTGTGGAGGCCCCAGGTTCAAGTCCAGGTCCTGACATATATACACTCACCGGCCACTTTATAAGGTATTCCTATTCAATTGCTTGGTAACACAAATTGCAAATCACGTGGCAGCCTTGTTTACCGCTATTCTTATTATGCTATGAGGAAGGCTGAGGCCGAAAACGCTCTATGGACATTGTATTTGCTGTTGTGCATCAATAAAGGATTTTTAAGGAAAAAGCACTGAGTTGCTGGCTTTTTGTTGGATTTATCTACAGTGGACTGGTTGGCCTGAGCACCGGCACTCTGTCTTCACATCATTTATATGGCGGTAGAGCTTGGGTGAGTCTTGTATATAGACCGCCATTCTGCCTCTCCTGTGAATGATCGCAGGGTGCTGGTGAACAACGGGTCCGCCAAACCCGCTGATTGGCTCCAGTGGTGTCCAATCACAGCGGGAGCGGGTCGGTGGCAGCGTGCAAGCATGCCCCAGACCCAGTGCACAAAGTCAAATACAGGTATGTAATTTCACGCAGGTGGGCCGCCCTGTTGCATAATATCTGCGTGGGTTGGATCAGAAGGGGTTAAAAATGGCCGCTTATCCAGTGCTCTCCTGATGATGCTTTTGGAGGCCTCAGAAGAACAGGAGTTCCTCTCCTTCTCCATCCTATCTACATAGTGGCTGCTGTAACAGCGCCACCTGTGCCGGGGAGGCTGACCTACGCTTCCGACATGCTAGTACAGTATACAGGAGGGATCCCCCTCCAACATGTATTATGTTTGCCAAAATAAAAAATTATATTAAGGTGAAAATTATATTAAACAAAACTTCTAGCATGTATGCATGCTATGTACAGTATATCAGAATCAACGTCCCACTTGTGGACTTGGCAGAAGAAAAAAGTATGATGGTTTAATGGACAGCTGACGTTTTGATGGAGACCAGTCCACTTTTCTCAAAGCTGCAGATAACCATCAAAAAAGTCATTAAAGTAGTATGGAAAAAACATAGACAGGCCGGGTTTCTATAATGGAAGAGACCAGGGGAGGGCTGGCAGCCTTGGGCCTGGGGGGGCAAGTCCAGTCAAGTGGCCCATTGAACCACCAAATCAGCTCACCATCTATGCCCACTGGTTTTATAACTGATGTTGGTGTTATGAAGCAAGGCAAATATGATACAATGTGGTAACACAATTTAATGTTAATAGCAGCAGAGGAGGTTTAACAAAAATAATGCATCAATGCAGCCTCACCAGTGCCCATCAGTGCAGCCTGATCAGTGCCCATCAATGCAGCCTCACCAGTGCCATCAATGCAGCCTAACCAGTGCCCATCAATGCAGTTGGATCAGTGTCCATCCATGCAGTCGGATCAGTTCCCATCAATGCAACCTGATCAGTGCCCATCAATGCAACCTCACCAGTGTCCATCAGCTCAGCCTCATCGGTGCCCACCAGTGCAGCCTCATCAGTGCCCATCAATGCAGCCTCATCAATGCCCATCAGTGCAGCCTCATCAGTGCTCATAAATGCACCCTGATCATTGCCCATAACCTCAGCCTCATCAGTACCCATCAGTCCAGCTTGATCAGTGCCAATCAGTGTGGCCTATTAGTTCCCATCAGTGCTACCCATCAGTGCCGCCTACTAGTGCTGCATATCAGTCCAGCTTAATTATTGTTCCCGATCAGTGCTTGCCAGTTCCGCCACATTCTATGCCCTGCTGACCCCGTCCTATGTCCCACTGATCCCATCCACTGTCTTCATGTCCCAGGGTCTGATAAGCAAGCCGCAGCCATTCACTATGAACAGCTGTGGTTTCCTCATCAGGCCCTGAGACAAGAACAGTATACTGCGGCTGGGGCTGGGGTGGGACAAATTTAGATGGGGGGGGGGGGTGCCTGATTTAAGTCTTGCCTAGGGCAGCACAAAAATAAAATACAACACTGGACACTAATGCATTAGTGACTAGTGGCGGTTATTAACTCCTTTGTGCTGCATTAGTGGCACCAGTGTCAGTGTTTATAAACCATTTCATGCTGCACAATACAGGAGTTAATTAACACTGACACTGGTGCCCCTGTAACTAATGCAGCATAAAGGGGTTAATTAACACCGATGATGCCTGGTGTTTTCCTTGTTCTTCATGATGCTCTCTGCGCTTTAAACGGACCTCTGAGACTATCACAGTGCAGGTGCATTTATACGGAGACTTGATTACACACAGGTGGATTCTATTTATCATTATTAGTCATTTAGGTCAACATTGGATCATTCAGAGATCCTCACTGAACTTCTGGAGAGAGTTTGCTGCACTAAAAGTAAAGGGGCTGAATAATTTTGCACGCCCAATTTTTCAGTTTTTTTATTTGTTAAAAAAGTTTGAAATATCCAATAAATTTCGTTCCACTTCATGATTGTGTCCCACTTGTTGTTGATTCTTCACAAAAAATTACAGTTTTATATCTTTATGTTTGAAGCCTGAAATGTGGCAAAAGGTTGAAAAGTTCAAGGGGGCAGAATACTTTAGCAAGGCACTGTGTGTATATATATATATATATATATATATATATATATATATATATATATATATATATATATATCAGTATATATATATATATATATATATATCAGTATATATATACATATATATATATATATATATATATATATATATATATATATATATATATATATATATATATATATATATATATATATATCAGTATATATAGCTCTGTATGATTTTCACCCATATATATTAGTATATGCATCCTATATTAGGTCCCCCACTCAAATAAATGTGTATATAGTTCTCTATGTCCCCCACTTTCTGCTCCCCTTGGTCTAGTCTGGTCTGCGCTCCACTCCCCCCCCCCCCCCTCAGAGAGGAGCCGCAGTGCACGCTGGTAGTCCAGCCCCCCTCGCTCCTCTATTGGGTACAGTTGTGAGCGGGTCAGTCCCCGGACTACACTTCCCGTTGCACCCCATGGCCTGGCTGGCTGCTCTCGCTTGGTGCTCAGCATCTACGGCAGAACTTCTTCTTCTGTTCGACACTTGCCGACCTCCCCGCCCCAGCCCAGCCCTGGATTGAGGAGAGTGGACACGACTGATGTAAGTCCTACCTATAGGCCTCCCCAGACCACTCCCCCTTCCCCGGAAGACAAACAGCATTGTTGCACTTGCTTAACAAGCCAGCAGCATGCCTGTGCGGCGCCCCCGACTTTTTGCACTCTAGGCTGGTGCCTATACTCACTCAAGGCCTAAGGACAGCTAGTTGCCTCCTTCCAATTTTCAAGTGAAAATTGAATCCAGTGATACCAGACCAAATCTTCAGTGGACAGCTTTCTTTAAGCTCCAAGTTCTCAGCATTCAGGCCCTCAGGTCACCCACCTGAGGCCTCAGGAGAGCAGACATAGCAGCAATGCCTGGGAGAGCAGCATGGCCTCCAGGCTGGAGTAATCCTCTCTAGGAAAAGACCCTGAGCTCAGTGTGCTGACAGAATATATACAGTCCACCAACATGCTATCAGAGCCTGCTTCTTTTGGATTGGCCAGGGCTCTATCAATACTCATGCTGCCATCTGTATAGCCCCACACCTATCATCCAGAAACTTCTCAAGCTCTCTGGATGTAGAGGAAGTGATCAGACTGGCAGCAGCTGAACACACTGAGCAGACCTGACTAGCAGAATGCAGCTTCACTCAGTACAGTGAGAAAACTATGCTACTACCTAACAGACAATCCCAACCCCGCTGACTACAGGGTGGTAACTACATCCACCTATAAAAACACACACTCGTTCTATCTATATAACCCTACCACCTATATAGAAGGGTGTAACTATATACAGTATGTCACAAAAAATGGGTACACCCCTCACATTTTTGTAAATATTTTATCTTATCTTTTCACGTGACAACACTGAAGAAATGACACTTTGCTACAATGTAAAGTAGTGAGTGTACAGCTTGTATAACAGTGTAAATTTGCTCTCCCCTCAAAACACAACCATTAACATCTGAGCCACTGGCAACAAAAGTGAGTACACCTTAAATGAAAATGTCCAAATTGGGCCCAACGTGTCAATATTTTGTGTAGCCACCATTATTTTCCAGTACTGCTTTAACCCTTCTGGGCATGGAGTTCACCAGAGCTTCACAGGTTGCCACTGGAGTCCTCTTCCACTCCTCCATGATGATATCACAGAGCTGGTGGATGTTAGAGACCTTGCGCTCCTCCACCTTCCATTTGAGGATCCCCACAGATGTTCAATAGGGTTTAGGTCTGGAGACATGCTTGGCCCGTCCATCACCTTTACCCTCAGCTTCTTTAGCAAGGCAGTGGTTGCTTGGAGGTGTCTGGGGTCGTTATCATGTTGGAATACTTCCTGTGGCCCAGTCTCTGAAGGGAGGGGATCATGCTCTGCTTCAGTATGTCACAGTACATGTTGGCATTCTTGGTCCCCTCAATGAACTGTAGCTCCCCAGTGCCGGCAGCACTCATGCAGCCCCAGACCATGACACTCCGACCACCATGCATGACTGTAGGAAGACACACTTGTCTTTGTACTCCTCACCTGGTTGCCAACACACACGCTTGACACCATCTGAACCAAATAAGTTTATCTTGGTCTCATCAGAGCACAGGAGATGGTTCTAGTAATCCATGTCCTTAGTCTGCTTGTCTTCAGCAAACTGTTTGTGGGCTTTCTTGTGCATCATCTTTAGAAGAGGCTTCCTTCTGGGATGACAGCCATGCAGACCAATTTGATGCAGTGTGCGGCGTATGGTCTGAGCACTGACAGGCTGACCCCCCCCACCCCTTCAACCCCTGCAGCAATTCTGGCAGCACTCATACATCTATTTCCCAAAGACAACCTCTGGATATGACGCTGAGCACGTGCACTCAACTTCTTTGGTCGACCATGGCGAGGCCTGTTCTGAGTGGAACCTGTCCTGTTAAACCGCTGTATGGTCTTGGCCACCTTGCTGCAGCTCAGTTTCAGGGTCTTGGCAATCTTTTCATAGCCTAGGCCAGTGATGGCGAACCTTGGCACCCCAGATGTTTTGGAATGACATTTCCCATAATGCTCAACTACACTGCAGAGTGGGCAATGTAGTTCCAAATCATCTGGGGTGCCAAGGTTTGCCATCACTGGCCTAGTCCATCTTTATGTAGAGCAACAAATCATTTTTTTTTTCAGATCCTCAGAGAGTTCTTTGCCATGAGGTGCCATGTTGAACTTCCAGTGACCAGTATGAGAGAGTGAGAGCGATAACACCAAATTTAACACACCTGCTCCCTATTCACACCTTAGACCTTGTAACACTAACAAGTCACATGACACCGGGGAGGAAAAATGGCTAATTGGGCCCAAATTGGACATTCTCACTTAGGGGTGTACTCACTTTTGTTGCCAGCGGTTTAGACATTAATGGCTGTGTGTTGAGTTATTTTGAGGGGACAGTAAAGTTACACTGTTATACAAGCTGTACACTCACTACTTTACATTGTAGCAAAGTGTCATTTCTTCAGTGTTGTCACATGAAAAGGTATAATAAAATGTTTACAAAAATGTGAGGGGTGTACTTACTTTTGTGAGATACTGTATACCATATTTGTTTTATGCTATCATTACTGTTCAATGCAGTACAATACAATGCTTTCCTTTGAGCAATTTTTCCTCCATAAGTTTTTATTGAAATTGTAAGGTCAATCAATATATAAAGGTAGCGGTTGTTTGTAGAAAGAGTGTACAAACATCCGCACAATACAGGAGATACAGATAACTGAGACGAGAAAAATCAAAGAACAAATAATGTGTGTAGGTAAAGTATGTAGGCGTGTGAAGGTATTGTATTATGCACCTAAAAAAATAAATAAATGAATAAAAGCCAGCATATGAAATACCATTTTAACCACTTCTGGAACGGGAGATTTGCCCCCTTAAAGCCGGCCTCAAAATAAAAAAAAAATCGATTTTGGGCCACCCGCTTGCCGAGTGCAACCTGAAAAAGAAATGGATAGTGCCGATTTTTTTAGGTCACTTACCTTGCTTAACTTCCCTCCAGCCGAGGGAACGATAGGACGCCAGGACGCTGCCGCTCTGCAGATCACACACTTTGAAGGAATACAGGAACTTGCCACAAACAGAAACATTTCCAAGTGAACACCACCCGGTGGCCAAAACCAATACTACACCCAGACCTTTCCATTACAATAATTAAAGGATCAGGATGGAGGATTACCCCACCACTGGCATTATCAAGCGCCATATTAGCTAGACCAGTGCCCACCCCCAATTTCTGTGTGGAGATACAAGGACCAAGGACAAAGTTTTTAATGGCAGCAACTTTCTCAAAAATACGGTGAAAAATTTCCTTTACAAAGGCGCAAAGCCGAAACGCGTAGGAATTTAAGGATATCTCTCCCTACATACTTCACGCCATGCAAGCGTGAAGAATAGAGAGACGTACCAATTGTCACCTATCACAAATGTCACCTCTTCTCTCTTATTTTCACTAATCACCAGGGTCTATAACCCACACCTCATGTGATTATTGTACACATGTAAATTGTTATATATTTTTTATCTTTTTTGAATAAAACGTTACTTCACAATAATCGACTCTATACTAGCCCATAAAGTCCCAATTCATTGGTCTGAGGTACCAAAACCACTCATATAGGTCACTTACCTTATTATAGAAGAAAATATACTCGCCTTCCTTCCACTTCCTCCCTCGCGCCGTCACTTCCGGTTTGCAATGATTCCTGGGAGCTGAAAGTCATCGCTCCCAGGAGTCAATGCACCGGCCCCGCTCGTCACTTCTGGTGCAAGAGCGGCATTCCCTGCTAAACAGCTTCTGGGCATGCCCAGAAGCTATGCAAGGATGCCGCGCCTGCACTGGAAGTGACGAGCGGGGCTGGTGCAGTGCATTCTGGGACTCCGACGTCACTGAAGAGGACACGAAGAGGGACGCTGAGGCTTCAGTTGCCCACACCTGAGATGGCAGCACTGGAGAAATACTTTTCAAGGTAAGTATTTCTTCTAAAAGGTAAGTGCGACCCGGGACAGTTCAGAGGCTATCCATTATGGAATGTACTAGCCCTGACTGTCCCGGGGGTATTTTTATTTAAAATTGACCCCTGAGGACACAAACAGGATTTTTTTAACCACTTTAACCACTTACCGCCCGCCCGCCGTCATATGACGGCGGAACGGTGCGGCTATTATCCTGGGCGGACGTCATATGACGTCCGCCCATTCAAGCAGGGCAGGCGCGCGATCGCGGGCGCGCCGCCGTGCACTGCCGGTGTCGGCATGTCCCCGGGACACAGCCGGTCACCGGCAGGGGGGAAACAGCCAATAGGCATGGCTGTTTCCCAAGTGATCGGCTGTGTTCCAATGACACAGCCGATCACAATGGATGCGCCCGGGAGATGACCGCGCATGCGCGATCGGGAGCGCGCAGCGCGGTCATGTCGGTGGCACTGTGTTCCGTAGTAAAATCAATGTCCTTGTAAATAAAATCAATGTCCTTTTTTTCCCACAAACAGAACTTTCTTTTGGTGGTATTTGATCACCTGTACGATTTTTTATTTCTTGCGCTATAAACAAAAAAATAGCGACAGTTTTGAAAAAAATATATATTTTTCACATTCTGCTATATAACATTCCCAAAAAAAAAAAAGTTAAAATCACAATTTTTTAACATTTTAGGCCAATTTGTTTTCTGCTACATATTTTTGGTAAAAAAAAATCGCTATAGACGTATTTTGATTGGTTTGCGCATAAGTTATCGCATCTACAAACTACGGGGAAGATTTCTGTCATTTTTATTGTTTTTTTTTTTTACTAGTAATGGCGGCAATCTGCGATTTTTTGCGGGACTGCGACATTGCGGCGGACAGATCGGACCCCTAACTGACATTTTTGGGGGGACCAGTGACATTACTACAGTAATCAGTGCTAAAAATATGCACTGTCACTGTACTAATGACACTGGCAGGGAAGGGGTTAACATTATGGTTGATCAAGGGGTTAAATGTGAGCCTAGGGGAGTGATTCTAACTGTGGGGGGGGGGGGGGCTTCTGATATGACCATATAGACATGTCATCCTATATAGAAGGATCATAGGAGCTCTGTGATCATTCCAGGGAGAAGAACGGTCAGATGTGTTTAAAACAGCCGACCGTCCTTCTCTCTCAGCGGGGAGCGATCGCGGGTGTCAGGCGGCAATCGGAGCCGCCTGCCCCATGCATCGGGAGTTCCCACTGACGAGTGGGGGGCGGGATCGTGCCGCCGGTGGATGTACACCTACAGTCATTGGCCTGGAAGCGACTGCCTGCCGCCGTATAACTGCAGCGGGCGATCGGCAACCAGTTGAGGTAAGTGGTCCTCAAATAAATCCAGTGAACCTAAATGGATCTTCTGGTTTCCATCACCACTGAAGGGCAATTGATAGTTTCCAATATTATCTTAAAGTGTTACTAAACCCAGGACTCTGCATTCACTATATTTGGTCTCCCACAGTACACAGAACATGGAGGTGCAATCGTTTTAGTAAATACAGATGCATCTTAAAAAATTAGAATTTCACCAAAAAGATACTTTATTTCAGTTTCTGAGAGGAGGGTCGTGTCCTCAGTATATTGAAGACTATTGATTGTCCTATTGATGTTCCTTCCTCCAATCTTTGCTCCAATATATACACTATATTGTCAAAAGTATTGGGACGCCTGCCTTTACACACACATGAACTTTAATGGCATCCCAGTCTTAGTCTGTAGGGTTCAGCATTGAGTTGGCCCACCCTTTGCAGCTATAACAGCTTCAACTCTTCTGGGAAGGCTGTCCACAAGGTTTAGGAGTGTGTCTATGGGAATGTTTGACCATTCTTTTAGAAGCGCATTTGTGAGGTCAAGCAATGATGTTGGATGAGAAGACCTGGCCCACAGTCTGCGTTCTAATTCATCCCAAAGGTGTTCTATAGGTTTGAGGTCAGGACTCTGCGCAGGCCAGTCAAGTTCCTCCACCCCAAACTCACTCATCCATGTCTTTATGGACCTTGCTTTGTGCACTATTCCAAATCATTTGGTGGAGGGGGGATTATGGTGTGGGGGAGTTTTTCAGGGGTTGGGTTTGGCCCTTTAGTTCCAGTGAATGGGACTCTTAACCACTTGCCGACCGCCGCACGACTATCTACGTCGGCAGTCAGCCCCTCACAGGCAAAGGGCAACAGGCAACAGGTAGGGCTACGTTGCTTGCTTGTGAGGGTCGAGGGAGCGAGCGCGCGCCCCCGGAGGCGCGCTCCCGCGTGGTCACAGACCCCCCCGCGCGTGTGACCAGCGGACCCGATGTCCGCCGGCCACTCGGCGATCGGCGGGGGAGAGGGAGAATGTCAGGCAGCTTGTGTAAACAAGCTGCCTGTCATTCTCCTCGCTGTAAAGACACTGATCACATGGATCTACTATGTAGATCCGTTGATCAGTGTCCTTACAGCTCAAGCCACAGCCAATCACAGTAGAAAGCACGCCCCTAGGGACACACATAGCCCCTCCCTCTCAAATAAAATTAACCCCTTCACTACCAGTGTATTTTTACAGTAACAGTGCATATGTATAGCACTGATTACTGTAGAAATGTCACTGGTAACCCCAAAAGTGTCAAAAATGTCAGTCAAGGGTCCGATCTGTCCGCTGCAATGTCGCAGTACCGCAAAAAAAAATCGCAGATCGCCGCCATTACGCGTTAAAAAAAAAAAACAACAAAAATGACAAAAATCTTTCCCTTTGTTAGTAAACGTGATAACTTTTGCGCAAACCAATCAAAATAAGTTTTTTGCGATTTTTTTTACCAAACATAGGTAGCATAAAACAAATTGGCCGAAAATGTTAAAAAATTTTGATTTTTACATTTTTTTGGGGGGGAATTTCATATAAAAAAATGTGAAAAATATTGTTATTTTTGCAAAATTGACGCTCTTTTTTTGTTTATAGCGTGTGATCAAAAAATCACACAGGCGATCAAATACCACCAAAAGAAAGCTCTGTTTGTGGGAAAAAAAGGACGTCAAATTCGTTTAGGTACAGTGTCGCACGACCGCGCAATTGTCACGCAGTGCCGAATCGCAAAATACCCCCTGGTCGGAATGGGGGTAAAATCTTCCGGGGCTTAAGTGGTTAAGGTGTCAGCATACCAAGACATTTTGGACAATTTCATGGTCTTAACTTTGTGGGAAGAGTTTGGGGATTCCTGTTCCAACTAGACACAAAGCAAGGTCCATAAAGATTAAAGAATATTGACCTCCGATGACATACGTACTAGGGATCGACTGATTATCCGCAAAGCTGACATATCGGGGGTCGATATGCACTTTCCCTGATATATCGGAATCGGCCCCTGAGGTTACAGATATTGCTGATATTTCGGGAAAGTGCTGTACCAGATGGATGCCTGCAGCTAGAGGCATCACCCCGGTACCGGCATCCATAGCTGACAGTCGGCTGTCTTGTAATGACAACCAGTGCGGCTGAGAAGCCTCTCGGCTGTCATTACAAGGAGCAGGAGGGGACGTCCCCCCCCCCCTCCCGCCGCCTTCCGCGGCTCATCCAGGTCTCCCGTCCCACCGGGCAACCAGCCTGCGCGGCCGCCGAAGACCCGATCAAAGCCGCATTCAGCTTGGATCGGGTCTCCATGCCAAAAACCCGGAAGTGATGTCATGAGTGGGGACATCACTTCCGGGTACTCGGCGCCACATTCAAAAAAATGACAGCATTCAAAACAGCCAAACTTGGCGTTTTGAATGCTTTTAATTGCAGAGGAGGGGTTTGGGGTTTCTTAAGGCACTTTTCCACTGCATGTACCGGCTCGGCTCCACTCGGCACTGCTTGGCCCAGCTCGGCTCAGTTTGTTTTTCCACTGCGTGGTATGAGTCGGCACCTTTCAGCACTGTATAGGCTCTACTTGGCTCGGTTTGCTTTTCCACTAAGTAGTAAGTGGGTGGGATTACAACGATTCTCTGACCAATCAGTGGCTAGTAGTGACAAACAATCAAGGCTGCATGCAAAGGATTGTGGGATATGGTATCGGTATGGCCCTCTTGGAACCCCAACCCGAGGTGGTACTGTTTAAGCGAGCCGTACCGAGCCGTACCATGTAGTGGAAAAGCGCCACTGTACCAAACCGTACCGATCCGTTCTAACATGTACCATGCGGTACCATGCAGTGGAAAAGTGCCATTAGACCCCCAGATCCCTTTTAAAAGTACCTGTCAAAAAAAAATTAAACATTTTTTTTTATTTAACCACTTTACCACCAGAGGATTTTCCTGCTTTACGTCCAGGCCACTTTTTGCAGCTTGGCACTGCGCGACTTTGACTGGCAATTGCGTGGTCATGCAACGCTGTACCCAAACGAAATTTACGTCCTTTTTTTCCCACAAACAGAGCTTCCTTTTGGTGGTATTTGATCACCTCTGCGCTTTTCATTTTTTTGCAATTTTAATAAAAAAAGAGCGAAAATTTTGCGAAAAAAATTGACATTTTCTACTTTGACAGTTAAAAAATATCCAATATATTCAATATTTGTCATATATTTAGGCCAAAATGTATTTAGCTACATGTCTTTGACAAAAAAATTCTCAATGAGCGTATTTTTAACCGCTTTAAGACCGGAAGATTTTACCCCATTCCTGACCAGGCCATATTTTGCGATTCGGCACTGCGTTATTTTAACGGACAATTGCGTGGTCGTGCGATGCTGTACCCAAACTAAATTTATGTTATTTTTTTTCCCACAAATAGAGCTTTCTTTTGATGGTATTTGATCACCTGTGCGATTTTTAATTTTTGAAAAAAAAAAAACAATATTTTTTACATTCTGATATATATCATTCCCCAAAAAATCTAAAAATCAAAATTTTTTAACATTTTAGGCTAATTTGTTTTCTGCTACATATTTTTGGTAAAAAAAATCACAATAAGCGTATTTTGATTGGTTTGCATAAAAGTTACCGCGTTTACTAACTACGACAAAGATTTGTCATTTTTATTGTTTATTTTTTTTACTAGTAATGGCGGCGATCTGCGATTTTTTTTTTTTGCGGGACTGCGACATTACGGCGGACAGATTGGACCCCCTAACTGACACTTTTGACACTTTTGGGGGTACCAGTGACATTACTACAGTAATCAGTGCTATAAATATGCACTGTGACTGTAATAATGACACTGGCAGGGAAGGGGTTAACTTTATTAGTGATCAAGGGGTTAAATGTATGCCTCATGCTTACTGACTTGTGTGGGGGGAGGGGGTTGTGTGACACAGACACAGATCGCAGGTTCAGCTATGCTGAATCCTGTAATCTGTCCCTGCCTGTCACATAGGAGATTTCCACACTCGATCCCCGATGATCAGGGAAGAGCGGCGGTGATCACCGCCTCTCCTTCCCTGGCCCGTCGCCCGCTGTGTCTGAATACAGCGGAAGCAAGCCGGCGCGCGCGCGCCGCCAAGAGGAGGCAGGATCCAGCGACGTCGCTGGACGATAAAGAGCCACTTTGCCGCAGTACCCTCAACGCGAGCGGTCAGCAAGTGGTTAAATGTACAAAAATATGGGCCAATATCGTCTGATACCGATATGCATTGGCCAAAATATCGGTATCAGTATCGGCAACAAAAAAACGATCACTAATACGTAGCCCCCTCTCCTTTTCACAATACCAGTAATAACATCTAGAGCAGTGGTCCTCAACTCCAGTCCTTGGGGCCCACTAACAGGCCAGATTTTAAGTATTACCTTGGTGAGATGCAGACTAGAATACTGCAATCACTGAGCAGCAAATGAGATCACCTGTGATGTAATTTAGTTATCTTGCAAACCTGGCCTGTTAGTGGACCGGAGTTGAGGACGACTGATCTAGAGTACCGACTTGTCATAGGGATTAAAACATCAAGTCACATTAGCTCTTTGTTGTGTACCTTAAAATGTATATAAACCTCTATCAAAAGCAAATAATGTTTAATGAAATTCCAAAGTTTGCAGAGGAGAGACGGCTCAAGCAATTCTCCATGCACTGCAACATGAAGGTGTCCTCAATCTGTCTCTATTTGCATGTACTGCTGATGTTGCGATCTCCTTCTGAATTCATGTACTACCCTATTCTGACTTCTCCTGACACTTCTCTTATGTAATCCCCCCCCCCCCCCCCCCACCACACTCTTATGCCACCATGTCACCGGTTAAATATTCTTTTTCAGTAATTCATAAACTTCAGAGAAATACCTTTAACCACTTAAGCCCCGGAGGATTTTCCTGCTAAACGACCAGGGGGTATTTTGCGATTCGGCACTGCGTGACTTTAACAGACAATTGCGCGGTCGTGCGACGCTGTACCTAAACCAATTTGACGTCCTTTTTTTCCCACAAACAGAGCTTTCTTTTGGTGGTATTTGATCACCTGTGCCCTTTTTACTTTTTGCGCTATAAACAAAAAAAGAGCGTAAATTTTGCAAAAACAACAATATTTTTCACATTTTTTTTATATGAAATTCCCCCAAAAAAATGTAAAAATCTAAATTTTTTAACATTTTCGGGCAATTTGTTTTATCCTACATATGTTTGGTAAAAAAAATCGCAAAAAGCGTATTTTGATTGGTTTGCGCAAAAGTTATCGCGTTTACTAACAAAGGGAAAGATTTTTGTCATTTTTGTTGTTTTTTTTTTTAACGCGTAATGGCGGCGATCTGCAATTTTTTTTGCGGTACTGCGACATTGGAGCGGACAGATCGGACCCCTGACTGACATTTTTGACACTTTTGGGGTTACCAGTCACATTTCTACAGTAATCAGTGCTATATATATGCACTGTTACTGTAAAAATACACTGGTAGTGAAGGGGTTAACTTTATTTGGGAGGGAGGGGCTGTGTGTGTCCCTAGGGGCGTGCTTTGTACTGTGATTGGCTGTGGCTTGAGGTGTAAGGACACTGATCAATGGATCTACATAGTAGATCCGTCTGATCAGTGTCTTTACACCGAGGAGAATGACAGGTGGCTTGTTTACACAAGCCGCCTGACTTTCTCCCTCTCCCCCGACGATCGCCGAGTGACCGGCGGACATCGGGTCTGCCAGTCACACGCGCGGGGGGTGCGTGACCGCGCGGGAGCGGGAGCGCGCCTCCGCGGACGCGCGCTCGCTCCCCAGACCCTCCCATGCTAGTGACGTTAACTAACGTCACTCTGCCTGGCAGGGGCTGACCGCCGCAGTAAATTTACTTGCGGCGGTCGGCAAGCGGTTAAGGTAGGAATTAAAAATTCTTTTTTTTTCTTCTATTTATTGTATTTCATTTTTAGCACTGTTTAAAAAAAAAAAAAAATCTGATCACTTTTCTTGCTGTCACAAGCAAAGTAAACATCCCTTGTGACAGTAATAGGCAGTGACAGGTACTCTTTATGGAGGGATCGGGGGTCTAAAAGACCCCAAACCCCTCCACTACACTTCAATGTATTCAAAATGCCGAAATCATCATTTTTGAATACTGACAGTTTTTTTTTTTAAATTCAGCGCCGTTAGCCGCTGAGTAAACTGGAAGTGACGTCACTTCCGGGTTAATACATTGGAGACCCAACCGAAGCCGAATCCAGCTTTGTTCGGGACTCCAACCAGCCAGCACGTCTGGCTGGTTGCTCGGGTTTCCCTTCCCACCGGAAGGCAGCAGGAGGGTGGGGGGGGGGGGGGCGCCCCATCCCGCTCGCTGGGATAACGGCCAAGCAGCTCCCGCATCGGCTGCAGCCAGGCCCGTCGCGTCTAGACAGGCAAAACAAGCAATTGCTTGGGGCCCCGAGCTGGCCTGGGGCCCCAAGACCCAACTTCACAGACTGACATTATCGAGGGCTCGAGTCCGGCTGCGGGAACGCATGGGAACGATGACGTTCCTGCACTCTTTCCACAGAAGGAACGCAGTTCCCATTACCCCCTGTAGGGGGCACGGCCGGCAGCTGTAGGTTTCACAGAGCATCCAAAGTGTGCATGCAGGCACTTTTTTTTGCTTCTGCCTATTTGCCGAGTTCCCTGCTGCTCCCATGTGGTCTGACCAATGACCATATATCCTGGGCCCCATCAGTTCACTCAGAGGGGCCCCTCGGAGGCTTTTTTCTAAGTCCTGTGGTGGTCAGGTGGATTAACACCATTCAGTGCCCCATTCCCCGAAAAAGAAAAGAAAGTTTCGGTCCTGGCGGAGTAATATCTGTCACAGGGAGCAGAGGCTGTCAGGAGACAGCAGCTTCTTCACTGACTGTCTCGTGTCTCCTTCAGCAAGTAAGTGCTGAGCTGAGGAGAGGGCAGGCTCAGGCTGAGGGGAAATCAGCAGCAGCCAAAAGCCATCAGAGCACAGAGGGACAGTATGAGGAAAGTGGGGACCAGCAAGTCTGCAGTGAATGTTGCTTAAATAAGGTATTGTCACTGTGCGGGGGGCCTCCATGTCCATTTTGCTTGGGGCCCCCAAATTCCTTCAAACGGCCCTGCCTGCAGCTGCATATCATCCCACTACAACCACTTCTCTGAGCCGATGTACAGGTACAGGGACAGGTGCAGGGACAGGGACAGGTACATCGATTTGCGGGAAGTGGTTCAAAAAGGTACAGGGACAGGTACAGGTACAGGGACAGGTACAGGGACAGGTACAGAGACAGGGACATGGACAGGTACAGGGATAGCTACAGGTACAGGGACAGCTACAGGGACAGGTACACGTACAGGGACAGATACAGAGACAGGTACAGAGACAGGTACAGGGACAGGTACAGGGACATGGACAGGTACAGGGACAGGTACAGAGACAGGTACAGGGACAGGTACAGGGACTGCTACAGGTACAGGGACAGCTACAGGGCAGGTAAAGGGGTAGGGACAGGGGCAGGGATAGGTACAGGGACAGGTACAGGGATAGGTACAGGGATAGGTACAGGGGCAGGGACAAGTAGAGGTACAGGGACAGGTACAGGGATAGGTACAGGGACAGGTACAGGAATAGGTACAGGGCAGGGATAGGTACAGGGACAGGGACAGGTACATCGATTTGCGGGAAGTGGTTCAAAAAGGTACAGGGACAGATACAGGGACAGGGACAGGTACAGGGACAGCTACAGGTACAGGGACAGGTACAGGTACAGGTACAGGGACAGGTACAGGGACAGGTACAGAGACAGGGACATGGACAGGTACAGGGATAGCTACAGGTACAGGGACAGCTACAGGGACAGGTACACGTACAGGGACAGGTACAGAGACAGGTACAGAGACAGGTACAGGGACAGGTACAGGGACATGGACAGGTACAGGGACGGGGACAGGTACAGAGACAGGTAGAGGGACAGGTACAGGGATAGGGACAGGGGCAGGGATAGGTACAGGGACAGGTACAGGGATAGGTACAGGGATAGGTACAGGGGCAGGGACAAGTAGAGGTACAGGGACAGGTACAGGGACAGGTACAGGAATAGGTACAGGGCAGGGATAGGTACAGGGACAGGGGCAGGGACGTCAATTCACGGGATGTGGTTCAAAAAACCTTTACATTCACTTTAAGGGAGTTCAGAAACCCAGTTTATGAACCCTGGCCTTACTTCTACACAGCTTCCATTTATTTTACATACAGGAGGCCTCTCTTTTCCAGGTAGCCCTAGGTCACCACTCACTAAAAAGCAGACAGGGGTTTCAATCACTTCCCACTCCATAAATAAAATATGGCCGTCATTCCACTGTAATGAATGGAGCTGACTGTACGTACAGTATAACAGGATCTCCATCCTTGCAAGCAATGTCTCTGTCATTCGGGGGCTGGTGGACATTTTACAGAAGTAGAAAATAATTAAAGAAATAAATCTGAGGAGAGAAGAACAGAAAGGACTGAGCTCTAATTTAGGAAAGACAAAGTTCCACTTTCATCAATCAGCTGGAAGAAGCATTGTACGAGATCCCTGACACTGAGTAACATAACTGATGGCCGTACGCCTTTATTGCCTTTGCGGTGCGGAGAAATAGAGAGAACGCTGTGATTGTTAGTGTGTAATGAGAAGTTCCTGAACTTGTGTTACTAGTTCATGAAGAAATAATGAAAGTCTTTTCAGAGATAAATTTATTCCTGTCTCCGGGAGATATATGGGTCTATTCTTTTAGGTCAGTGATGGTCAACTTATTAGATAAAGGGGGCCTCCAGTGCAGCCCCAGATATTGCCCCAGGGCTGAACATTGTATTCAGCATCTGCAATACTAAAATGATCGGGACTGTGGGCATGCTACAGGAGATGATCAAAGACCATGGACATGCTACAGGATATGAGCAGAGTTTGTAGATATTCTAAAAGAATAGAGATCAAGAGGAGTTACAGAAAATAGTAACAGACTGGGAACGGGTTACAGAAGATGGTCATAGGCTGGAGAACTGCTATATGGTTATGGGGCACAATTTAGCAAGATACTAGAGTCAAGATAAAGAGACATACTACAGGAGGTAGTCAGAGACCAAGGACCTATTACAGAAGGTGGTCAGAGACCAAGGACCTATTACAGGAGATGGTCAGAGACCAAGGACCTATTCCAAGAGGTGGTCAGAGACTGGGGGTATGCTATCGGAGGTGGTCAGAGACTGAGGGTAGGCTACAGGAGGTGGTCAGAGACTGGGGGTATGCTGCAGGAGGTGGTCAGAGACTGGGGGTATGCTACAGGAGGTGGTCAGAGACTGAGAGTATGCTACAGGCGGTGGTCAGAGACCAAGGACCTATTACAGGAGCTGGTCAGAGACTGGGTGTATTCTACAGGAGGTGGTCAGAGACTGAGAGTATGCTACAAGAGGTGGTCAGAGACTGGGGGTATGCTACAGGAGGTGGTCAGGGACTGGGAGGTATGCTACAGGGGGTGGTCAGAGATGGGGGGTATGCTACAGGGGGTGGTCAGAGATGGGAGGTATGCTACAGGAGGCAGTTAGAGACAGGGGCTATGCTACAGGAGGTGGTCAGAGACTGAGGGTATGCTATAGGAGGTGGTAAGAGACTGAGGGTATGCTACAGGAGGTGGTCAGAGACTGGGGGTATGCTAAAGGAGGTGGTAAGAGACTGAGGGTATGCTACAGGAGGTGGTCAGAGACTGGGGGTATGCTACAGGAGGTGGTCAGAGACTGGGGTATGCTACAGGGGGTGGTCAGAGACTGGGGGTATGCTATAGGAAGTGGTCAGAGACTGAGGGTATGCTACAGGAGGTGGTCAGAGACTAGGGGTATGCTACAGGAGGTGGTCAGAGACTGAGGGTATGCTTCAGGAGGTGGTCAGAGACTGGGGGTATGCTACAGGAGGTGGTCAGAGACTGAGGGTATGCTACAGGAGGTGGTCAGAGACTGAGGGTATGCTCCAGGAGGTGGTCAGAGACTGAGGGTATGCTACAGGAGGTGGTCAGAGACTGGGGGTATGCTATAGGAAGTGGTCAGAGACTGAGGGTATGCTACAGGAGGTGGTCAGAGACTAGGGGTATGCTACAGGAGGTGGTCAGAGACTGAGGGTATGCTACAAGAGGTGGTCAGAGACTAGGGGTATGCTACAGGAGGTGGTCAGAGACTAGGGGTATGCTACAGGAGGTGGTCAGAGACTGGGGGTATGCTACAGGAGGTGGTCAGAGACTGAGGGTATGCTACAGGAGGTGGTCAGAGACTGGGAGGTATGCTACAGGAGGTGGTCCGAGACTGGGGGTATGCTATAGGAAATGGTCAGAGACTGAGGGTATGCTACAGGAGGTAGTCAGAGACTGGGGGTATGCTATAGGAAGTGGTCAGAGACTGAGGGTATGCTACAGGAGGTGGTCAGAGACTACACTCAAAAATATGCACTGTCACTGTACTAATGACACAGGCTGGGAAGGGATTAAACATCAGGGGCGATCAAAGAGTTAAGTGTGTCCCTAGATCTGTGATGGTGAGCCTTGGCACCCCAGATGTTTTGGAATTGCATTTCCCATGATGTTCAACTACACTGCAGAGAGCATGAACATCATGGGAAATGTAGTTACAAAACATCTGGGGTGCCAAGGTTCCCCATCACTGCCCTAGGGGGTGTTTGCTAATTGTGTGGGGGAGGTGCCCTGACTAGAGGAAGACAGAGATCAGTGTCCCTGCTTAGCAGGAACACTGATCTCTGTGTTCCTCCCTGTCAGCACGGCGATCTGCCTTGTTTACATAAGCTGATCACCATTCTGCCTCTCCCGGGGATGATCGCAGGTGGCCGGCAGACATTGAGTCCACCGGACCCATTGATTGACATCCCCTCTAGCAAATCACGCATGCAATCCATCAGGCTACATTCACACCTGAGTGTAGCGTTTTCGCGCGTTTTTTACCGCGATTTTTACCGTGATTTTACCGCGATTTTTACCGCGATTTTACCGCGATTTTTACCGCGATTTTTGTGCAGGCGTTTTTAGATTGAATAGAGATCAATGGAAAACGCCTGTAATCTGCCCAAAAAGAAGCTCATGTACTTTTTTGAGCGTTGGGCGTTTTGTATACAGCGTCAAAACGCTCAGATGTGAACAGGGGCCATTGAAATGAATAGGATTTGTCTTGTTGGGCGTTTTGAGAGCTGATCCTAGAGCAGAAAAACTCCCCAAAAACGCCCCAAAACGCCTACATGTGAACGGAGCCTCAGTGCAAAATCAGCAAAATATTTACTATTTACATTTTGCTGATTTTGCACTTATGGACTTTTGCAACATTGCACGGTTTACTATATGAACTTTTGTATTGTTATATTGGGCTATAAACTGTACATTGTATTTTTGCACACTTGACTTTTTTGCACTCTTTATTATGCATTAATTAGTATATGCAGTCTTTGGTTTTAGCTTCATTATTTTTTTGGCACATTCATCAGCTTTATTTCACTGTTATATGTATTTTTTTACCTTTTTTTTTTT